>NC_135557.1:26612613-26682613 GCF_964340395.1 Glandiceps talaboti | reverse complement strand
GAATTGAAAAAAATTATGCCTGTTGCCTGCATTGTTAAATATTATTATATTTAAGAAAGCGTAGTTACATGTATTAGAAACACATTGATCTGTCTTGTAGGAAAATATCTTTGATGGAAATATTTTGTACAGAAGTATATTATGATCACAGTTTTATTTACATTTTTTCGCTGACTCTAGTTTGCGCACATTAGTGGTGTTATGACATCAGCACTTGTGATTACCTGCACTGGTGCTAGTGTGCTCATGTTATGACTTACGTACTGGTGATTACCTGCACTGGCGCTATTGTTCGCAAACTAGTGGTGTTATGAATTACGTACTGGTGATTACCTGCACTGGCGCTATTGTGCGCACACTAGTGGTATTATGACACACGTACTGGTGATTACCTGCACTGGCACTAGTGTGCGCACACTAGTAGTATAATGACTTACGTACTGGTGATTTCCTGCATTGGCACTAGTGTGCGCACACTAGTGGTATTATGACACACATACTGGTGATTACCTGCACTGGCGCTAGTGTGCGCACACTAGTGGTATTATGACACACGTACTTGTGATTACCTGCACTGGCACTAGTGTGCGCACACTAGTGGTATTATGACACACGTACTGGTGATTATCTGCACTGGTGTTAGTGTGCGCACACTAGTGGTACATACTAGTAATTACCTGCACTTGCTGTAGTGTGCGCACACTAGTGGTATTATGACACACATACTGGTGATAAATTGCACTGGCACTAGTGTGCACACTTTAGTGTTATTATGACATACGTACTTTTGATAACCTGCACTGATGCTAGTGTGCGCACACTAGTGGTATTATTACTCACATATCGGTGATTACCTGCACTGGCGCTAGTGTGCGCACACTAGTAGTTTGTCATAACACCACTAGTGTGTGCACACTAGCACGAGTGCAGGTAATCACCAGTATGTATGTCATAACACAACTAGTGTGCGAACCAATGCAGGTAATAACCAGTGTGTGTGTCATAACACCACTAGTGTGCGCACACTAACGCCAGTGTAGGTAATCACCAATTCATTTGTCATAATACCACTAGTGTGTGCACACTAGCGCCAATGCAGCTAATCACGAGTAAGTAAGTCATAACACCACTACCGTACGCATACTAGCGCCAGTGCAGGTAATCCCCAGTATGTGTGTCATAATACCACTAGTGTGCGCACACTCGTGCCAATGCAGGAAATCACCAGTACGTAAATCATAACAGCACTAATGTGCGCACACTAGTGCCAGTGCAGGTAATCACCAGTACGTAAGTCATAACATCACTAGTGTGTGCACACTAGCGCCAGTGTAGGTTATCACTAGTACGTGTGTCATAATACAACTAGTGTGCACACACTAGCGCCAATGCAGGTAATCACCATTACGTGTGTCATGACACCACTAGTGTGCGCACACTAGCACCAGTGATACCACTAGTGTGCGCACACTATCGTCAGTGCAGGTAATTACCAGTACATACCACTAGTGTGTGCACACACTAGCGCCAGTGTAGGTAATCACAAGTATGTGTGTCATAACAGCACTAGTGTGCGCACACTAGTGCCAGTGCAGGTAATCACCAGTACGTAAGTCATAACATCACTAGTGTGTGTACACTAGCGCCAGTGTAGGTTATCATAAGTACATGTGTCATAATACGACTATTGTGCGCACACTAGAACTAGTGCAGGTAATCACCAGTAGGTAAGTCATAACATAACTAGTGTGCACACACTAGCGCCAGTGCAGGTAATCACTAGTACTTGTGTCATAATACAACTAGTGTGCACACACTAACGCTAGTGTAGGTGATCACCAGTACAAAAGTCATAACACCACTAGTGTGCGAACACTAATGCCAGTGCAGGTAATCACCAGTATGTGTGTCATAAAACCACTAGTGTGCACACACTAACGCCAGTGCAGGTAATCACCATTACGTTTGTCATGACACCACTAGTGTGCGCACACTAGCACCAGTGATACCACTAGTGTGCGCACACTATCGTCAGTGCAGGTAATTACCAGTACATACCACTAGTGTGTGCACACACTAGCGCCAGTGTAGGTAATCACAAGTATGTGTGTCATAACAGCACTAGTGTGCGCACACTAGTGCCAGTGCAGGTAATCACCAGTACGTAAGTCATAACATCACTAGTGTGTGTACACTAGCGCCAGTGTAGGTTATCATAAGTACATGTGTCATAATACGACTATTGTGCGCACACTAGAACTAGTGCAGGTAATCACCAGTAGGTAAGTCATAACATAACTAGTGTGCACACACTAGCGCCAGTGCAGGTAATCACTAGTACTTGTGTCATAATACAACTAGTGTGCACACACTAACGCTAGTGTAGGTGATCACCAGTACAAAAGTCATAACACCACTAGTGTGCGAACACTAATGCCAGTGCAGGTAATCACCAGTATGTGTGTCATAAAACCACTAGTGTGCACACACTAACGCCAGTGCAGGTAATCACCAGTACGTGTGTTATAATACCACTAGTGTGCGCACACTAGTGCCAGTGTAGGTAATCACCAGTATGTGTGTCATAATACCACTAGTGTGCGCACACTAGCACCAGTGCAGGTAATCACCAGTTCGCAAGTCATAACACCACTAGTGTGCACTCACTAGCACAAGTGCAGGTAATCACCAGTACGGGTGTGATAACACCACTAGTGTGCTCACACTACTGCCAGTGCAGGTAATCACCAGTATATAAGTCATAACACCACTAGTGTGTGCTGACTAGCACCAGTGTAGGTTATCACAAGTACGTATTTCATAATAACACTAGTGTGTGCACACTAGCACCAGTGCAGTTTATCACCAGTACATGTGTCATAATACCACTAGTGTGTGCACACTATCGCCAGTGCAAGTAATTACCAGTACGTACCACTAGTGTACGCACACTAGCTAGCACCAGTGCAGGTAATCACAAGTACCTACGTCATAACACCACTAGTGTGCGATCACTAGTACCAGTGTAGGTAATCACCAGTACGTGTGTCATAATACCACTAGTGTGCGCACACTATCGCCAGTGCAAGTAATTACCAGTACGTACCACTAGTGTACGCACACTAGCACCAGTGCAGGTAATCACAAGTACCTACGTCATAACACCACTAGTGTGCGCACACTAGTACCAGTGTAGGTAATCACCAGTACGTGTGTCATAATACCCCTAGTGTGCGCACACAAGCGCCAGTGCAGGTAATCACCAGTATGTGTGTCATGACACCACTAGTGTGCGCACACTAGCACCAGTGATACCACTAATGTGCGCACACTATCGTCAGTGCAGGTAATTACCAGTACATACCACTAGTGTGTGCACACACTAGCGCCAGTGTAGGTAATCACAAGTATGTGTGTCATAACAGCACTAGTGTGCGCACACTAGTGCCAGTGCAGGTAATCACCAGTACGTAAGTCATAACATCACTAGTGTGTGTACACTAGCGCCAGTGTAGGTTATCACAAGTACATGTGTCATAATACGACTATTGTGCGCACACTAGAACCAGTGCAGGTAATCACCAGTAGGTAAGTCATAACATAACTAGTGTGCACACACTAGCGCCAGTGCAGGTAATCACTAGCACTTGTGTCATAATACAACTAGTGTGCACACACTAACGCTAGTGTAGGTGATCACCAGTACAAAAGTCATAACACCACTAGTGTGCGAACACTAATGCCAGTGCAGGTAATCACCAGTATGTGTGTCTTAATACCACTAGTGTGCACACACTAACGCCAGTGCAGGTAATCACCAGTACGTGTGTTATAATACCACTAGTGTGCGCACACTAGTGCCAGTGTAGGTAATCACCAGTATGTGTGTCATAATACCACTAGTGTGCGCACACTAGCACCAGTGCAGGTAATCACCAGTTCCTAAGTCATAACACCACTAGTGTGCACTCACTAGCACCAGTGCAGGTAATCACCAGTACGTGTGTGATAACACCACTAGTGTGCTCACACTAGTGCCAGTGCAGGTAATCACCAGTACATAAGTCATAACACCACTAGTGTGTGCTGACTAGCACCAGTGTAGGTAATCACAAGTACGTATGTCATAATAACACTAGTGTGTGCACACTAGCACCAGTGCAGTTTATCACCAGTACATGTGTCATAATACCACTAGTGTGTGCACACTATCGCCAGTGCAAGTAATTACCAGTACGTACCACTAGTGTACGCACACTAGCACCAGTGCAGGTAATCACAAGTACCTACGTCATAACACCACTAGTGTGCGCACACTAGTACCAGTGTAGGTAATCACCATTACGTGTGTCATAATACCACTAATGTGCGCACACAAGCGCCAGTGCAGGTAATCACCAGTATGTGTGTCATAACACCACTGGTGTGCGCACACTAGCACCAGTGCAGGTAATCACCAGTATGTGTGTCATAACACCACTAGTGTGTGCACACATTACCTGCACTGGCGCTAGTGTGTGCACACTAGTGGTATTATAACTTACATACTGGTGATTACATGCACTGGCACTAGTGTGCGCACACTAGTGGTATTATGACACACGTACTGGTGATTACCTGCACTGGTGCTAGTTTGTGCACAAACTAGTGGTGTTATGACATAAGTACTTGTGATTACCTGCACTGGTGCTAGTGTGCTCATACTAGTGGTACGTACTGCTAATTACCTGCACTGGCGATAGTGTGTGCACACTAATGGTATTATGACACACGTACTTGTGATAAACTGCAATGGCGCTAGTGTATATATATATTAAAATACATCATACAACTTGACCTACTTTGTGTACCATATAAAATACAACTTGACCTACTTTATGTACCATATAAACGCATACAACTTGTCCTACTTCGTGTCATACAAACACATACAACATGACCTACTTCATGTACCATATAAACACATACAACTTGACCTACTTTGTGTACCATATAAATACATCATACAACTTGACCTACTTTGTGTACCATACAAACACATACAACTTGACCTGCTTTGTGTACCAT
This sequence comes from Glandiceps talaboti, assembly GCF_964340395.1. Lineage (NCBI taxonomy): Eukaryota > Metazoa > Hemichordata > Enteropneusta > Spengelidae > Glandiceps > Glandiceps talaboti. The sequence goes on along the minus strand of NC_135557.1, from coordinate 26,677,546 downwards.
ATAAACACATACAACTTGACCTACTTTGTGTACCATATAAATACATCATACAACTTGTCCTACTTTGTGTACTATATAAACACATACAACTTGACCTACTTTGTGTACCATACAAACACATACAACTTGACCTACTGTGTGTACCATATAAACACATACAACTTGACCTACTTTGTGTACCATATAAACACATACAACTTGACCTACTTTGTGTACCATATAAACACATACAACTTGACCTACTTTGTGTACCATATAAACACATACAACTTGACCTACTTTGTGTACCATATAAATACATCATACAACTTGTCCTACTTTGTGTCATACAAACACATACAACTTGACCTACTTTGTGTACCATATAAACACAAAACTTGACCTACTTTGTGTAACATATAAACACATACAACTTGACCTACTTTGTGTACCATATAAACACATACAACTTGACCTACTTTGTGTACCATATAAACACATACAACTTGACCTACTTTAATTTGTGTACCATATAAACACATACAACTTGACCTACTTTGTGTACCATATAAACACATACAACTTGACCTACTTTTTGTACCATATAAACACATACAACTTGACCTACTTTGTGTACCATATAAATACATCATACAACTTCACCTATTTTGATTGTGTACCACACAAGCACATTATAAAAACTTGACTTGCTTTAATTGTGTGTGTGTGTGTGTGTGTGTGTGTGTGTGTGTGTGTGTGTGTGTGTGTGTGCCATATAAACACATCATAAAACTTGCGAAGTTAGCTATGACTATGTATTCAAGTATGTCTGGAAAAAATTGTTGAGTGAAGCAAAGAAAGTGATCATAGTATGATAAAACATTCATTTTTTAGCATTTGCTAGCAATACAAAAATGTATTGAGTCTGGAGAGAAACAGTTTTGTTAGGGAGAAAACTTTATTGTCATCTGTCCTGTAGCCTATGTCATGCAAATAGCTATGACAAAATAATGGTTCAGTGGTTAGTAAGTCAATACATTGAAAACAAGTTTAATCAACAATAAGTTTGAGACATACCAATAGCTTATAATGACATCCAGCCAAACAAATTAGTTACACAATTTGAAGACGTAAGAATTACATCTGAGCTGTTTTCCAAGCAATATTTCCTTTCATAAACAAATTCTCAAAGAAGCATCTCACAGTCAAAATATAATAAATAAGATGCTTATGTAGTATACATAAATTGACAAACTAAAAATTGTGCCAATAGCATTGCAGCACAACTATACAGTTTTATAGCACAGCTATAGGCATGGTGCGGTGTCTGTTTGTCCCTCTGTGTGTGTGTGTGTGTGTGTGTGTGTGATTTGTGCGTATGAGTGTATGTATGTGTGTGCATGTCTGTGCGTGTGTGTGTGCATATGTGTATGTGTGTATGCATATGTGTATGTGTGTATGCATATATGTGTGTGTGTGTGTGTGTGTGTGTGTGTGTGTGGACATCTTAAACCACCAGACTAATTGCTGTGCCATTTGGTGGGGACATTACTTGTGGTTTCTAGTTGGGAAATTGTTCAAAGGAAAATGATTGCATCACAGGTCTGCATTTTGGATCAAAAAATGAGAGATTTTGGAAAAACTATTGGGCAGATTCGCCCAATCTTATTCTATAATTCTACCTGAATTTGTATTATTTATGAACTTAAACTCATAGTTTCTACAAATATTTAAAAGAAAAATGTCCCTTGCCCCTTGCCAAAAATATAATACACATGCATTTACAAATATTTCAAAATAATATATTCTCATAAAAAAATGATGAACCATAACATTAATTACTCATAAAAAATATACCTCATATTTACATGCAGAAGCAACAATTATTTGACACTTGCAAACCATCTGTTAACACTGGATGCTGATTGGCAAACACCTTAATATGCACCAAACTTTGTGATACAATAAAATGAAATAAAAGTAAAAGTAAATAAGTTAGCATAAGGGAATTTCATGAGTAGAGAATGACTCGAGTATCTCATAGTGTATTTTAAATAATTCAAATTAAGATCTATGTAGCTGTCTAGATGATTCATTCTAGGCTTTCATGATGGTCAACATCTACTGGGAGTAGGGTTCTTGACCCCATTGGCCCCTGGCCTGTTACCCATGGTCATTTTGACCCCCCCCCCCCCCCCCCCCCCCGTCATCATTCCTCATTCGCAATAATTCCCGACATTTGAATCTTGCGATAATTATTGTCATTTATTGTTGTCATGTCAACATGATAAGTCACTGTAGCAATAAAGAGCCTCAGTGAATTATCATTTACATAGTATCATTGATGTTGAATAAAAGCATTTTGTCATTTGTTATTCAGCTTCATGACTTATTATTTATGTAAGATTCACAAGAATGAACAGAGATAATTGAGAAATAATATTGAGGCAAACTAAACATAAGTTTCTAACAGTACATTCATTTCAGCTCAGGGGGAAACAGGCCGAGGGGAAAAATCACCAGGGCACAAAAGGACAGGGGCAATGAGCTGCGGGCAAAAGGACGAGGGCAATGGGCTGCGGGCAAAAGGACGGGGGCAACGGAGCTGTTTCCGGGAGTAGACAGTAATTGGATAACATCGGTATTATCACAGTTTATGGGGTAGTGTTAACATGCAAATGTTAAGCATACTTATTAAGGTTTTGGTTTTTAATTAAAGTATACATTATTTTATTAATCTTTGAAACTCATTTTTTTCCAGGTTAAAAATTTAAACTAAGTGAGCTCATTTTGTTGGAAAATGTTTAATGAATCCTACAATACCGATACGTACAGTGTACATGATTTAAATTTCAATAGTATAAAAACTGTACAATATTCCTGTGTAAGTCTTCAATTACCACTTAGAGGAAGACACTCTTTGTTCAGAGTACTGATTGGCTTAAACAGGCAGAGACACATCAGAGTAGCCAATCATGATAAAGTATACAATATTCAAGGTGATCACTATCTTTCAATACATTCTATTATCTAATCACTAAAACTCGACCTCTTGTTACCTGCCATATATGGTTATTTGCATACTATACATGGAACTGAACTTAAGTTTACTACCATATATGGTTATCTGCATACTATACATGGAACTGAACTTTAGTTTACTACCATATATGGTTATTTGCATACTATTCATGGAACTGAACTTTAGTTAACTACCATATATGGTTCTTTGCATACTATACATGGAACTGAACTTTAGTTTACTACCATATATGGTTATTTGCATACTATACATGGAATTGAACTTTAGTTTATTACCATATATGGTTATTTGCATACTATCTATACATGGAACTGAACTTTAGTTAAGTACCATATCTGGCAAGATCTTCTTGCATATCATATATTTATGGAGTCATGATGAGCTAATGGTTAAAGTGGACACTTTGGAATCTGCAGGTTGGAGGTTTGAGCCTCATCACTGCCGTTTGTTTCTGAATGGCTAAAGTCCTTAGGCAAAATTTGAACCATGATTGTGCCTCAGTCCACCCAGCTGTATAATTGGGGACCTGGTAGGATAGAGGTTGCATTGTGAATGCTTTAATCATATGTGCTTATAGAGGCTGCAATGGATCGTATGCTCCCCAGGGAGTTGAGGAAGTAAAGGGCCTTCTTCTTTTGTATTTTTGTGACCATAAATTGTGACTTTTTAAACTGCACGTGTTCTAGGTGAGTTTCTTCTACATGTCTGATCCGATATATCTAACAAAGTTGACACTGACTAACAAACTCCCTCTCATTAGTGACAACATTTGTACCAGGTTATGTGGCATGAAGATGGTGAGTTGTTGCTGTTACAAAGAAGGACTTGTACCAGGTTATGTGGCATGAAGATGGTGAGTTGTTGATGTTTACAAAGAAGGACATCACTAAATAGACCAATGTGAAGCCCTTGAAAGGTCAACCTGATTGGATAGCATATATATTTACATACATGTAACTACACTTTCTTAAATATAATCATTATCAACAATGCAGGCAACAGGAATAATTTTTTTCAATTCTTATCTAACCAACAATTGTGATGAACCTTGCAAAGGCTTCATATTGTACCCAGTGCACACAATTTCATACACAAGTTTTCTCAATCCAGTACACTGCACGTAATAAAGACCCTGGCATTATATTTGACAACAAAATTTTGACTTTTACATCCATACTGTTCTTTTCATTACTGATACTATCAAATGCAAAGTGATGGCTTTCTTAAAATCTTCCAAGATTCAAAGAACGTTATTTTGGTGGAAACACATTGAACTGTCTTGTAGGAAAATATCTTTGATGGAAATATTTTGTACCGAAGCATATTATGATCACAGTTTCATTTACATTTTTTCAAAGAGATACTGCCTTTATTTGTCACCAATTCTTATACTCATGAATATCTGATTGCACATATTACAAATTTTAAATTAAAAATAACATAATCTGTAAGTGGGTGGTGAGTGTTTTTAAGTATCCAGTGCATCTAAGACTTTCATAATTTGTATTTTGATGGCTTTGGTAGCATCTCCAGCCTTGGCAATGATAAACCTATCTACAGAGTCTATTTTGATTCCCTCATCATTGGTGGAACCATATTTAAAAGTGATGAATTCTGGGTGGCGTTTCTTTGAGGTAATTTTGACAATCGTATTCAGCGGCCGTCGTCCTTGGATTAAGGCAAACCCTGGCTTGTTAGCAATTTCTCTGAGTATATACAGATGACTGGTGGTGACGAGTAAGTAGCTGAAATAAAAGTTAAAGGAAAGGTCCAATCAAGCACATTTGCACTTTTAGATAGCTAGCTTTTCTTTGTTTAATTGATATCTGTGTGAATTATAGAAATAAAATGAAACACATTAAAGTATGTGACTTTGAAATGTCAAAAATTCTGCCATGTTGAGCCTCGCTGTGTGCAGCCATTTCGGAATTTTTGCCGCAAAGGATGCTGGGAAAACTCCCTGCTTGTGACGTCACATCATCCTAAACATCCACTGGCATCTAGATGTAGGTGTGTGTACCAACTGTTCATCATTTGCAAACATACCAAAGTGCAAATATAACGGATATAATAATAAGTTTTAGCACAATGGTAATTTAAATCATTTTCACCGTATCTGATCCAGTGAGACATCCAGTATTGTGTAAATTTTGACTGCAAAAACATCGGGACTGATTTATCTAAAGAAAAAGTGGTTCATGAGTTTAACCCTTCCCACATGTAAATGTACAGCTAAGTGGCTGGACCCTCCCACATATACAACTGACTGGGTTTAACCCTTCCCACATGTAAATGTACAGCTAAGTGGCGGGACCTTCCCACATGAACAACTGACTGGGTTTAACCCTTCCCACATGTACATGTACAACTAAGTGGCGGGACCTTCCCACATATACAACTGACTGGGTTTAACCCTTCCCACATGTAAATGTACAACTAAGTGGCGGGACCTTCCCACATATACAACTGACTGGGTTTAACCCTTCCCACATGTAAATGTACAACTAAGTGGCGGGACCTTCCCACATATACAACTGACTGGGTTTAACCCTTCCCACATGTAAATGTACAACTAAGTGTCTTGACCCTCCCACATATACAACTGACTGGGTTTAACCCTTCCCACATGTAAATGTACAACTAAGTGGCGGGACCCTCCCACATATACAACTGACTGGGTTTAACCCTTCCCACATGTAAATGTACAACTAAGTGGCGGGACCTTCCCACATGAACAGTTGACTGGGTTTGACTATTATCACATGTACCGGTACAGTTGACTGGGTTTAACCCCTTATCACATGTACAGTTGACTGGTTTGATCCTTATCACATGTACAGCTGACTGGGTTTGACCCTTATCACATGTAGAGTTGACTGGGTTTGACCCTTATCACATGTACAGCTGACTGGTTTGACCCCTTATCACATGTACAGCTGACTGGGTTTGACCCTTATCACATGTACAGCTGACTGGTTTGACCCCTTATCACATGTACAGTTGACTGGGTTTGACCCCTTCCCACATGTACAGCTGACTGGTTTGATCCTTATCACATTTACATTTGACTGGGTTTGACCCTTATCACATGTACAGCTGACTGGGTTTGACCCTTATCACATGTACAGCTGACAGCGTTTGACCCTTATCACATATACAGTTGACTGGGTTTTACCCCTTCCCACATGTACAGCTGACTGGTTTGACCCTTATCACATGTACAGCTGACTGGGTTTGACCCCCTTCCCACAAGAACAGTTGACTGAGTTTAACCCTTCCCACATGAACAGTTGACTGAGTTTAACCCTTCCCACATGAACAGTTGACAGGGTTTAACCCTTATCACATGTACAGCTGACAGCGTTTCACCCTTATCACATATACAGTTGACTGGGTTTTACCCCTTCCCACATGAACAGTTGACTGGGTTTAACCCTTATCACATGTACAGCTGACAGCGTTTCACCCTTATCACATGTACAGCTGACTGGGTTTTACCCCTTCCCACATGTACAGCTGACAGCGTTTGACCCTTATCACATGTACAGTTGACTGGGTTTGACCCCCTTCCCACATGAACAGTTGACTGGGTTTAACCCTTCCCACACGAACAGTTGACTGAGTTTAACCCTTCCCACATGAACAGTTGACTGGGTTTAACCCTTATCACATGTACAGCTGACAGCGTTTCACCCTTATCACATGTACAGCTGACTGGGTTTTACCCTTATCACATGTACAGCTGACTGGGTTTAACCCTTCCCACATGTACAGCTGACAGCGTTTGACCCTTATCACATGTACAGTTGACTGGGTTTGACCCCCTTCCCACATGAACAGTTGACTGGGTTTAACCCTTCCCACACGAACAGTTGACTGAGTTTAACCCTTCCCACATGAACAGTTGACTGGGTTTAACCCTTCCCAAATGTACAGCTGAATTGCTGGACTCTCCAACATGTATAGCTGACTGGGTTTTAATCCTTCCCACATGAACAGTTGAATGGCTGGACCCTCCTACATGTATAGCTGACTGGGTTTTAATCCTTCCCACATGAACAGTTGACTGGGTTTAACCCTTCCCACACGAACAGTTGACTGAGTTTAACCCTTCCCACATGAACAGTTGACTGGGTTTAACCCTTCCCAAATGTACAGCTGAATTGCTGGACTCTCCAACATGTATAGCTGACTGGGTTTTAATCCTTCCCACATGAACAGTTGAATGGCTGGACCCTCCTACATGTATAGCTGACTGGGTTTTAATCCTTCCCACATGAACAGTTGACTGGGTTTAATCCTTCCCACATGAACAGTTGAATGGCTGGACCCTCCTACATGTATAGGTGACTGGGTTTTAATCCTTCCCACATGAACAGTTGAATGGCTGGACCCTCCTACATGTATAGGTGACTGGGTTTTAATCCTTCCCACATGAACAGTTGAATGGCTGGACCCTCCTACATGTATAGGTGACTGGGTTCGAATTTGCCACAAGTGGTTGATATAGCAAGAGATTGCAATATTTTTGTTCACAGGATTGTTAATGGTTTACAGTCTCTGGATCAATAACCCTTACCCCTTAATTTTGAACAACGAGAGTATTAGCTATTACAAATATCAATACCTTGCTGTCATATATCCTGTTTCTTTGACATGCTGGCACTGAAATGTGTGTCTCACATCAGGTTTCTTCAGCCATGTATCTATGTGTACAACCTCTCGCCTTTCATCATCTGATGAACCAAAACTTCCAAACTCCTCTGAATGGTAAAACCAGTAAGAAAAGATGTAATTCTATGACAAACAGTAGTTTAATTTAGTAAAGAACCCCTGAACTTTGAATTTGTCCTCTCATATCAAGAATGACTAATTCCATGAGTACTTGCTATGTACATTATTAGCATCATTACAAGATCAACATACAGCCACTGCTAATTTCAATATGTCTATCACAAATATGTAGTGGGGTTGTTCAATCACTGTGATACTGTATATACTAGCGTGACATTCTTAAGGATAGAGTGTTCTTACTCCAAATATCAACCGTTGTATTACAATAATGATATTTACAGGAGATTTCATCTTAGCTTGCAAATGTTATAAATGATGTATCAAGATTGAGACTGATCACAAGGTTTTATGTTGAGATAGACAAAACAAAGTTAAGATAAGATAACACACATATATCCTTTATACAGTGTCTGCTCTGTATTTTGTTAATGATAACAAATATATAAGTATAACAAAATACAGAGCAGAGACTGTAAGGAATGTTTGTGTTATCTTTATTGTGTCTATCTCAACATGAAACCTTGTTATCAGTCTCACTGATCTTGATACAGTGTTTAATAACATTGTAATTTTGCAAGCTAAGAAATCTCCTGCAAGTAATATTTTTCTTAAACAATGGGCTTTGTATACCTGCATCATCTTCATCATCATTGATACTAAATACTGGTTTGACACCACGGTATGGTTTACCAGTGTCATGACTGCTTACATGTCTACAAAACAAAATTAAATAATATATCAGTTCACAAATTTCAAGGTATCATCTCTAAAATCCATAGTTCAGATGGTGAGATGTAATACTGAAAATATTATTGTATACCTCCATGCAAAGGAATCAGATGGTGAGATGTAATACTGAAAATAATATCATAACTAGGCAAAGCCCATAAGCTCGCGCAGGGTATATTCATTTGTGACCGGCTGCCTGGGTCAGGGTTGATACACTTGATTTGGGTCATTTTCCTGGGGTATTGACCATCAAAATTTATTTTATTGAATGACATTTAATTCTCTGACATGGACGAGAAGTAAAGAAAGCCAGCACTCTATGCAGTTGTTGGTTTCAAAAACCATCATAGCCATTAGATTAATATTGTTAATTTTCAATCAGCCAACTTATCATAGCCCCTCCACCAACGTATGTTGGTCTTTGGACAAATGTTTTGTTGACATGTTGCCGTACATCCCGATTTCTCAATTCAACTCGATGATTTAGGAATGTTACTGTACCAACAAACATAGGAAAGTAGTTATTCTTTTTAGAACATGTAAAAAAATCAACTATCGACAATATAAATGTCAAAACCACACTTCCACAACCCGGAAATTAAACTGCGCTATGTCATCAGTGGTCTGTATCACGTACCGGCTGTGCATCAAATTTCCAAATAGTGTAACAATTTCTCCTTGAGGTAAAGTGATGCCTCGATACTCGTTACAATGTTATGATAATCGTGCCAACAGGCCTACTGTTACAATATTGCAATTTATATTATAGCATTACCAATTCCAGTGAATTTTGTGACGTCATCGCTGTACATTATTACTGATAATGTACTCCATTATTGGGCATCGCGGCCCCGGAACGAGCATAACAATACAAGCTTATTGTTTTGTTTCTTCATACGACTAGGTATTTTTTCGAAATGTATGTTGTTACTTATGATTGTCATTTCCACTGTTTAAAAATACAACGCATTCATGAAACAAATTTGTGTTCACAGCAGTTCATTGAAGTGTATATGTGTGTGTACGTGTACGTACGTATGTCGCTGTGATTAGTATTCAGCTTCCGGGCCAAACATGGCAGACGATATTCAGCGCTGTGTATATTATACGTTGTTTTGCATTTCTTGGTCTACAAATTCACTGGAATTGGCAAAACTATAAAAAAATAACAATAATGTACGCCCTCCCAGTCCATAATGGACTCAAGCAAACTTTGCACTCCATAATGGGCGAGGCGATGTCGTTCAAAGTTTGCTTTCATCCATTATGGGCTGGGAGGGCATACATTATTGTTTAAGCATTGATGTTATGTCGCCTAGGCCTACATATACGATGATACGGTGGCGCGTGGAGAATGCACGTAGTGTATGGAAGGCGCATGCGTAGTCACTGCGCGCCACAATGCATCCCTGGGAGAACCACCAATTTTTTTGCATAGTATATACGACGCGCATGCGTACTAGTCATTGAGCCGCTAAATATTATTGTATGCCTCCATGCAAATGTACAAGGAATCAGATGGTAAGATGTAATACTGAAAATATTATTGTATGCCTCCATGCAAAGGAATCAGATAGTGTGATGTAATACTAAAAATATTATTGTATGCCTCCATGCAAAGGTATCAGATAGTGTGATGTAATACTGAAAATATTATTGTATGCAAATGTACAAGGAATTACATGAACACATATAATGTACAAATACAAAATATACTGTTTTGAATAAAAACATGTAATAATAAAAGAACCCAATAAAGCAAGAGTGCCAGTATGGGTACTTGGATTATTTCCAGTTCTTGGTGTTTACAACAACAATGGCCTCTGAGAACACCACAATGACTCATTGAAATACCCATAAATACACACACTGGAACATTATGGCATTGCCATATCATCACACACGTAAACATTGATTACACAATCACAGATATTTAATTAATCAGTCAGACATATATATAATTAGTAAGAGAATGATTTACACAGACACACACAGACAGACAGACAGACAGACAGACAGAGACAGACAGACAGACAGAGACAGACAGACAGACACACAGACAGACAGAGACAGACATACATACATACATACATACATACATACATACATACATACAGACAGACAGACAGACAGACTGCTTTACAATAGTATCTCTTATTTGACTTACAGTAATGAGGAAGCATAGAATGTTGCATGACTGGCTGATGTTCCAGATCTAAAGGAAAATATGCACACACACAGAGACATACATACATACATACATACATTCATACACACACACACACACACACACACACACACACACACACACACACACACACACACACACACACACACACACACACACACACACACACACACACACACACACACACACACACACACACACACACACACACACACACACACACACATATATATATATAACCAAGAAAGAGTTCCAGTACTACCAAAACTATATATATATATAACTCGGCGAGTATCAATCTGCTAAGACAGTGCTCTATACCACAGTGGCAGAGCCATATATATATATACATACATACAGACAGACAGACATACATACATACATACATACATACATACATGTACATTAGTGATATACCTTTCAACTGCTGGTTGTTCATTTTTGATAAAATCAATCACTTTTCCTTTCACTGTAGCAGACTTTGTTTTGAAAGTAGATGTTAATTTATTCATAAACGATGCTCCCCTGTCATCATGATTGGTCAAATCTTCACTCTGAAAGAGGTCAAAGGTTAGAAGCAAAACCTGAAGTATCATAAAGTTATAGGGCCAGGCTTGATACTGAACTCTGTACTTGCATGAGTACCATTATGGAATAATAGTCAACACTGGTAATGATTCACATGATTTGAAGACAGAGAAATAAAGAATGATGTCATTGATCAGAAACAGAGAAAAAGTCATCCCATCAAAGACTGCAAAATATTGAATTGTGGACAATTTAGACAGTTAGCTGGTCATCAGGGTTATACTGATTATACCAAGCCATATTGTAATGACACAAATATATACAGTGTAATGGGTTGCTAGAAAGATATGCTTGATCTAAGGAGCATTATGCAAATTTCTGTACATTACTGTTTTATAAATGCATCATAATTCAAACTCAAGGCCAAGTGATAAAGAATGGTCACAGTGTTCAATGGTGTATATCAGTTGTTGTTAGTATTCTTGAAACCAATTATCATCTTAGATGTCACATATTCCAAGATGTCACATGGTTACTGATAGAAAGAATTTGACTCCCTAGTATAAACCTGATTTTATAGAACAGTGGGACTGACTGTACAATGGAATAGGGTAAGGCTCCACAGCATAACTGTGATTTGTATACAGGGGACTATCTAACTGTACAGTAAAAGTGGTTAAACATTTATACCCATATTAGGGAGTCAGGGTTTCAGTTATGTTTGGGCTATGAATATGATTGGACTCCCTAGCATAACTGTGATTTGTATACAGGGGACTACCTAACTGTACATTTACAATGGCTAACAGTTATATTCAAGCTAGGGTTATGAATATAGTTAACCTCCCTAGTTAAGTTTGATTTTATTATTTGCAATGGATGGACACTGTTCTGCAACTGTCCAAATAAGAGTGAAGATATAGACAAGTGAATGATTCTACATATTCTAATGTTATCAAGTCTGTATTTTTACTTACAATGTCTTCTTCAGTCTGTGCAGCTTCTGGTGTACAAACTATACACTGTTTACTATTATGGCCTGTTAAACCTGTCTCTAAAACTTCAGCTAGTAACCTATGAAGTGCTGAAAATTAAATATTAAGAGTTCAGAATCATACTTAGTAAAGTTGACCTACAATATCAGTAAAATATTTGAATTTTATAGTACATCAAAACAATATGGAGTGTTGCTAATTGATAACATTAAAAATTATTGATGGTACAAATGAAGATTATTGATGGGAGTACATACAGGCACAATTAATTTACCATAGCAGGGGCTTCATTTCAAAATGAAGGAGAAATATGTAAGAAACTACACAAGCTGTCTAAAAATACCAAAATATCACTAGCAAAAACATGACTGGAGTAAATATTCTTTTTTGTTTGATACTGGTATATTGAAAACATCTAAACAAAGGCTTAGTCTCTTTAAATCTATTATTACTAGTAGTCAGTGATAGATATAAGGCAATTTGACTATTAGATGAACATAATTCACAAAATGAAACATAGGCAATGAAATGTGATAGCTGAGATGGGGTCTTACCACTAAAGCCTCCAGCTGCCATACTTATATACTGACTCTTTCTCTGGAAACAAAAAGAAGTAAGCAAATTTATTATTTAATTTCAACATGGATGCAAAGTCTTGAAGATTTGTTTAGATTCACAGCTGCAGAGATTCAGAGATTATCAAGGTCAATTTGAGTTGATGTGATTACGTGTGACAAATTTTCATGAGGGAGAGAGAGAGGAAATAATTCAGAATAAACAGAATGAGATAGAAGGCTAAATTAGGTACATTATTCATAGTGGTACTATAAAATTCAAGTAATTTATTTTTCTCAAATGGATGGAGCCATACAAATATTATTAGTGTTGACTATAAGAGTAGCACCAGTCTTTCAATTCAATAGGATCTAAAATAACAAAATAGTTAAAACCTACTTGTAAGAAATGAGCTACAACCATGTGTACATATTGGTCCTCCTCTTCACGTCCACTACCCATAAAACACAGGTGTTCACCTCCTGCCATCGATCCTGCCTTTATAGCTTGTTGCTGAGCTGCAAATAATGCCTTCACTGCTTGAGCAAATTCTGTTGGCTGTTCCAGCAACTAAGAATACAGAAGGTCATGATTACGCTTGGTTTCATGACTTACACAATTCTGTCTCTCAGAACATTTACTATAGAGAAAGTCATGATTACGCTAGGTTGTATGACTTACAGAATTCTGTCTCAAAGAACATTTGTTATTATCCCACCTGGGGCATTCTACGTGAAATATATATTCTACATTATACATTGCCTGTGTTAAAATCACACATTTGGTCTAAGAAAGGCATACAAAAACAGTGATAAAACTTTAAATTCTGATATGAATACACTTTTGACATGACATGTCAATTATGAACTGTTTTTGTTACAATCGTATGGTGAGAAGATAGCTATTAATGTTCAATTGCATAAATACAAGGATATTCTTTACAGAACAGAGGCAGATCATTAGCAGATGACAAATTACTCCTAGATTACCAAATAAGGAGTTACAAGTAGATTATTACCAAATAAGGAATCATTCCTAGATTATCAAATATGGCCTTGTTACATAGTCAATGCCTTATATGGTAAAGAACCAGATTACGACGTACCAAGTTTGCATCTAAATGAAATGCTATTGGTAAATGTCCACTGTTGTATTGTTCAGCTGGACGACAATCCACAACAAAGAACCGCACACCATCTCCCTGTGAAGAAAGAAGCGTTTTTTTTAATGTTTTAGACCAAAACATATTTGGTGACCAACAAGATTTTGTAGTGGATGTATCAGAAACTGTATGAAATTTCAAACAGACAATGTCTAGAAGTATTTTTAGCCAGGCATTTGTAGCAATGCAAATACCATATTTATCTTGAAAAGTAATAGTTGAACTTGTTGAAAAAATTACACATACAAATAGGACTCCTAGCCTCCACATTTTCAGAGAATGCTTTCAAATAAAATAAAAAACAGTCAAATTGCAGGCAATATTAAACATCAGATATATCTTAGGAGGTCTAACACTATTTCTTAATGTAATTTACCCTTACTCTAGCACACTATTTCTTAATCTACTTTACCCTTACTCTAGCACACTATTTCTTAATCTAATTTACCCTTACTCTAGCACACTATTTCTTAATCTACTTTACCCTTACTCTAACACACTATTTCTTAATCTACTTTACCCTTACTCTAGCACACTATTTCTTAATCTAATTTACCCTTACTCTAGCACACTATTTCTTAATCTACTTTACCCTTACTTTAGCACACTATTTCTTAATCTACTTTACCCTTACTCTAACACACTATTTCTTAATCTACTTTACCCTTACTTTAGCACACTATTTCTTAATCTACTTTACCCTTACTTTAGCACACTATTTCTTAATCTACTTTACCCTTACTTTAGCACACTATTTCTTAATCTACTTTACCCTTACTTTAGCACACTATTTCTTAATCTACTTTACCCTTACTCTAACACACTATTTCTTAATCTACTTTACCCTTACTCTAGCACACTATTTCTTAATGTAATTTACCCTTACTCTAACACACTATTTCTTAATCTAATTTACCCTTACTCTAACACACTATTTCTTAATCTACTTTACCCTTACTCTAGCACACTATTTCTTAATCTAATTCACCCTTACTCTAGCACATTATTTCTTAATCTACTTTACCCTTACTCTAGCACACTATTTCTTAATGTAATTTACCCTTACTCTAACACACTATTTCTTAATCTACTTTACCCTTACTCTAACACACTATTTCTTAATCTACTTTACCCTTACTTTAGCACACTATTTCTTAATCTACTTTACCCTTACTCTAGCACACTATTTCTTAATCTACTTTACCCTTACTCTAACACACTATTTCTTAATCTACTTTACCCTTACTCTAACACACTATTTCTTAATCTACTTTACCCTTACTCTAGCACACTATTTCTTAATCTACTTTACCCTTACTCTAGCACACTATTTCTTAATCTACTTTACCCTTACTCTAGCACATTATTTCTTAATCTACTTTACCCTTACTCTAGCACACTATTTCTTAATGTAATTTACCCTTACTCTAACACACTATTTCTTAATCTACTTTACCCTTACTCTAACACACTATTTCTTAATCTACTTTACCCTTACTCTAACACACTATTCCTTAATCTACTTTACCCTTACTCTAGCACACTATTTCTTAATCTACTTTACCCTTACTCTAACACACTATTTCTTAATGTAATTTACCCTTACTCTAACACACTATTTCTTAATCTACTTTACCCTTACTCTAACACACTATTTCTTAATCTACTTTACCCTTACTCTAACACACTATTTCTTAATCTACTTTACCCTTACTCTAACACACTATTTCTTAATGTAATTTACCCTTACTCTAGCACACTATTTCTTAATCTACTTTACCCTTACTCTAACACACTATTTCTTAATCTACTTTACCCTTACTTTAGCACACTATTTCTTAATCTAATTTACCCTTACTCTAGCACATTATTTCTTAATCTACTTTACCCTTACTCTAACACACTATTTCTTAATGTAATTTACCCTTACTCTAACACACTATTTCTTAATCTACTTTACCCTTACTCTAACACACTATTTCTTAATCTACTTTACCCTTACTCTAGCACACTATTTCTTAATGTAATTTACCCTTACTCTAACACACTATTCCTTAATCTACTTTACCCTTACTTTAGCACACTATTTCTTAATCTACTTTACCCTTACTCTAACACACTATTTCTTAATCTACTTTACCCTTACTCTAACACACTATTTCTTAATCTACTTTACCCTTACTCTAACACACTATTTCTTAATCTACTTTACCCTTACTCTAACACACTATTTCTTAATCTACTTTACCCTTACTCTAGCACACTATTTCTTAATCTACTTTACCCTTACTCTAACACACTATTCCTTAATCTACTTTACCCTTACTCTAACACACTATTTCTTAATCTACTTTACCCTTACTCTAACACACTATTTCTTAATCTACTTTACCCTTACTCTAGCACACTATTTCTTAATCTACTTTACCCTTACTCTAGCACACTATTTCTTAATCTACTTTACCCTTACTCTAGCACACTATTTCTTAATGTAATTTACCCTTACTCTAACACACTATTCCTTAATCTACTTTACCCTTACTCTAACACACTATTTCTTAATCTACTTTACCCTTACTCTAACACACTATTTCTTAATCTACTTTACCCTTACTCTAGCACACTATTTCTTAATGTAATTTACC
This sequence comes from Glandiceps talaboti, assembly GCF_964340395.1. NCBI lineage: Eukaryota > Metazoa > Hemichordata > Enteropneusta > Spengelidae > Glandiceps > Glandiceps talaboti. The sequence goes on along the minus strand of NC_135557.1, from coordinate 26,660,928 downwards.
CTTACTCTAACACACTATTCCTTAATCTACTTTACCCTTACTCTAGCACACTATTTCTTAATCTACTTTACCCTTACTCTAACACACTATTTCTTAATCTACTTTACCCTTACTCTAGCACACTATTTCTTAATGTAATTTACCCTTACTCTAGCACACTATTTCTTAATCTACTTTACCCTTACTCTAGCACACTATTTCTTAATCTACTTTACCCTTACTCTAACACACTATTCCTTAATCTACTTTACCCTTACTCTAGCACACTATTTCTTAATCTACTTTACCCTTACTCTAGCACACTATTTCTTAATGTAATTTACCCTTACTCTAGCACACTATTTCTTAATCTACTTTACCCTTACTTTAGCACACTATTTCTTAATCTACTTTACCCTTACTCTAGCACACTATTTCTTAATCTACTTTACCCTTACTCTAGCACACTATTTCTTAATGTAATTTACCCTTACTCTAGCACACTATTTCTTAATCTACTTTACCCTTACTCTAGCACACTATTTCTTAATCTACTTTACCCTTACTCTAACACACTATTTCTTAATGTAATTTACCCTTACTCTAGCACACTATTTCTTAATCTACTTTACCTTTACTCTAGCTTCTTATCTTGATTATAATATGTATCTACTGCACTGTCAATCAACTGTTCTTTTATTCCAAATGAGTATCAATTTGTAGGTTTTAGCAATACTTACAGCAGATTGTTGATTATTTTGTAAGAGTTCTGACATGGACACTGGTAGACACAATGCATGTAATAATGTTGATGTGTCATCAATGCGTAGATTAGCTAACGATGTACCAAAGATAGATTGATAATCCTGTCAAAACAAAGAAAACATCATTAATTAATATTTCTATGCAATGAAAGAAAGGTTTGAGTTTTTGAGTTAACTCTATAAATTACAATAAACTTTAGAGGAAAGTGTATGAGGAAAGTGTTAGTTATGTGACAATAATGTGCCTAGAACATAGTAAGATTGCAATACATGGTAAAAGGAAAGTCATGTGACGAGGGCAATAAGTGGATTGCAATAACATTGAGATACAGAGAAAATGTAAACTTGAAGTCATGTGACAATCATGTGACATGAGACGGAGCAATAGGTGGATTGCAATAACATTGAGATACAGAGTAAATGTAAAGGTGTAGTCATGTGACAATCATGTGACATGAGACTGAGCAATAAGTGGATTGCAATAACATTGAAATACAGAAGAGGAAAGTGACAATCATGTGATAAGTGACTAGGGGCACTAGGCTACCTCAAGGCAAACAGATGCTGTTGTCATTGCATCCTTTGTAGATGGACATTCAGTTTCCATGGCAATTAATGAGTCAGTCTGTGTGGTACTTGGCGTACATATACTATAATATAATATCAAGTGATTTATGAAGTATGTATGGTATAGATGATACCAGCTGTGTACCCTTCTAAATGACTGTGGTGTTTTTGTTATATAATACTGGGCTAAAGAACAGAAATCTTACCCTTCTAAATGACTGTGGTGTTTTTGTTATATAATACTGGGCTAAAGAACAGAAATCTTACCCTTCTAAATGACTGTGGTGTTTTTGATCCATAATACTGGGCTAAAGAACAGAAATCATACCCTTCTAAATGACTGTGGTGTTTTTGATCCATAATACTGGGCTAAAGAACAGAAATCATACCCTTCTAAATGACTGTGGTGTTTTTGTTATATAATACTGGGCTAAAGAACAGAAATCTTACCCTTCTAAATGACTGTGGTGTTTTTGATGCATAATACTGGGCTAAAGAACAGAAATCTTACCCTTCTAAATGACTGTGGTGTTTTTGATGCATAATACTGGGCTAAAGAACAGAAATCTTACCCTTCTAAATGACTGTGGTGTTTTTGTTACATAATACTGGGCTAAAGAACAGAAATCTTACCCTTCTAAATGACTGTGGTGTTTTTGTTACATAATACTGGGCTAAAGAACAGAAATCTTACCCTTCTAAATGACTGTGGTGTTTTTGATGCATAATACTGGGCTAAAGAACAGAAATCTTACCCTTCTAAATGACTGTGGTGTTTTTGTTACATAATACTGGGCTAAAGAACAGAAATCTTACCCTTCTAAATGACTGTGGTGTTTTTGTTACATAATACTGGGCTAAAGAACAGAAATCTTACCGTTCTAAATGACTGGTGTTTTTGTTACATAATACTGGGCTAAAGAACAGAAATCTTACCATTCTAAATGACTGTGGTGTTTTTGTTATATAATACTGGGCTAAAGAACAGAAATCTTACCGTTCTAAATGACTGTGGTGTTTTTGATCCATAATACTGGGCTAAAGAACAGAAATCTTACCCTTCTAAATGACTGTGGTGTTTTTGTTACATAATACTGGGCTAAAGAACAGAAATCTTACCCTTCTAAATGACTGTGGTGTTTTTGTTACATAATACTGGGCTAAAGAACAGAAATCTTACCCTTCTAAATGACTGTGGTGTTTTTGTTACATAATACTGGGCTAAAGAACAGAAATCTTACCCTTCTAAATGACTGTGGTGTTTTTGATGCATAATACTGGGCTAAAGAACAGAAATCTTCAACATCCTCTGCTTCTAGTTGACATGGAAATTCTGCAATACTTGTAACAATTGTCTGCTTACTTTCGCCTGTTAGAGTTAAAATATGTTCTCTGCAAAACAAAAAGACAACAAATCTTGTTACCCAAAATACAATTTTATTGCCTGGAAACATCACAAACAATGGTTTGATATCTTCTTAGAGTTAAAATTTGTTCTCTGCAAGACAAATGGACAACAATTCATGTTTCATAGACTCACTACCACCACAACAGTAAGTTGTTCAATTTTCTTAATGGACACCATGACTTCTCCACCACATGCAGCACATAAAAATAATCTTTATTTATACTGGACAGTTCTTTATGTAAATAAACACTTATCTCCCAAGAAGGTCAGTGAGGGTCATCCCTCATGGGTTCACTGTTAACGCAGGAGGAAACCGGAGTATCCGGGGAAAATGTGTGTTGGTCGGTAGAGTCAAACAGAATGACCCTCTTCTTACTTACAGCATGGTGAATTTAATCAAACTCTGAATGGGTTCAAACCCTGGCCTCAATGGTTAGAGGCAAGTGGTTTAACCACTTGGCCACCAACTACCCTATTTTTACTATTGGCATGCATGTTCTATTTTGACCTTCTAGCCACATCAGCTACATGTAATTATTCTTTTGTTCTGGACCAACTATTTCTACCTCTCTGTCATTTCGAAGATTCAGCTCGCTAGCTGGACATGGATGCACATACACATGTATGCATGCACGTATGAATGGACCACAATGTAGTATTCAACCTCGAGCTTTGCCTGTTGCGAACTAAAAATTGACAACAGTACTTACTTTGCATTGACAAGAATTACTAATGCAAGGAAGAAGATGAGAAATGTGTCAGCTGTTTGTAAATAAACATCCCAGATGATCTGAAGTACAGGTATTGTACAATTACTGGCAAATAAACTACCAAGCTGAAACAGAATACAATAAATTAACATAATAAATATCTTAACCAGGTGTATATGTTTGATCTGAAGTACATGTATTGTAAATAAACTACCAATCTGAAACAAAATACAGTAAATTTACATAATAAATATCTTAATCAGGTGTACATGTTTGATCTGAAGTACAGGCATTGTGCAATCGCTACAAGTAAACATTTTCTTCAACATTCCATTTTGGGACAATGCATTGTCCATCACTCAAAATATTGTATAATTTAAAGCATTATAAATTCTTTTCATTCAAATAAATTCACCTGTAATTTTGTATAGTGACTAATGTGTGTATATGCCATATATACTTAACAACATTTATACTTGCAACAACTCCATATATGGTAAATATTTTAATTTTCTGTTTGCATGTATTGTAGAGAAATCCTCCAGTTTTGCATATATTCCATATATGGCATACAAGTCTTTCAATGTTTTGCATATACTCCATATATGGTACCATTTTATATTCCATTCCATGTAACTTTGGATACAAGTTCTGTTCTATTTTGCATATATTCCATATAAGGTAAATCACTTACCCACTGCTTTGCATACATATCTGGAGTTATTTTCTTTGTATCTAAGAAATTACACAACTCAGGTTCATGATACAATAACAGCAACCGAAATAAATTGAAGGATTTGCTCTCCTTTTTAATATCTCTGAAAGATAGAGATAAAAGTTGGAGGTTTCAATTAGCATAATATTTTTTCTATAAGAAAATTACATATCATTTTTAACAGAAATGAAATTACTTCAATTCAGATCAATGATGAATTTATCATATAATTCTTTGTCATAATTTCTTTACAAAAATGTTGAAGATAACTATTAAACACCTTTTACTTCTGATTACAGCTAATACATGCCAGATGTCACAGAATTACAACATGGAGATATTTGAGACATGTCTGTTTTATGTACTTAAACTTTGCATGATAGTATATTTTCTTGATTTTTAAAGACTGGTTCAAAAATATTTCATGCAATAAACGAGTAATTTTCAATTTTCAATATTTAATTGTCACAAATACATATCGCATTGCAGGACAGGAAACATAATGATACTTTTGAATGTTTTCATTTATTATTTTGAGCACTGCAGAACCAAATACATGAACGTGCACTGTCGTGATGGAGAGCGACTAGGCCATATTTTTTTGCTCAAACTTGGCTTTGTGTAAGTTATAAGTGTTATTAAAAAGAAATACTCTACTATCAAAGTCTCATGTTATGACGACAAGACTTACCGTGGGATGAACTTTGACATGAGAGCATAGAAACAGTTATACAGATCAGATCTTTCCAGATTCAATGTAATAAAAGCACCTACTATCTCCAACCAACCATTACCATGGCAATATGTGACATCCCGACATTTACAGTAATAAGTTATCACTGATTCTAAATCACTGGCAAGTGACAATTTCTCCTCTTCTGAATTGTTAAATTTATCTGAAATAAAAAAAAAAAGAATCAGAAAGATGTTAAATGTAGAACCAAAAGAATACACTGAAAATATTAGTTTTTCTGGATTTTTCATTAACTTTGACAATTTTCAAATTATTATAATTCTTTATGATTTTCAACTCTGAAAGTATTCGCAATTTTTGTTTTGCTCCTTTCTTTTTAAGTAAATTATATTTCTGATGACGTCTTTTGATCTTATTTGACATTTGATATAAGTTTTACTCTGGAATCAGTGGGAAAGGTCGATGTCTCAAGTAAATTATATTTCTGATGACGTTTTTTGACCTTATTTGATATTTGATATGTTTTATTCTGGAATCAGTGGGAAAGGTCGATGTCTCATCATATCTTTCAGTACTATAACTTGAAAATACATACATGTATATATACACACACACATACACACATATATATACACTAACCTACAAAATCCCGGCAATCATGTCTTAGTGTGTCTTGTTCCAACATATCAAAGATTCCATCAAAAGATGCAAGACTGTCTCCTTTGCCAGCTACATTCAAACAAATCTACAGAAGAGAACATAAAGAAATGTACTGATTAAAATTTAATATCCCAGTTTAATAGTACAGATGAATTACATGTAATGTGGCATTCTGTCTACTTTGCCAGCCTGATTCAGAGAAATCTAGAGGAAAAAAATAGAAATGTACTTAAAATACAATGCCCCAGTTAAGCAGATGTTTTTAGAGTGGTTAAGCACAGTTCAGGAATACTATTTCATGTACCACCAATATACCTGTTTCTATGTTAAACTAATTAAGCTTTTTAGTTGCTATGAAACGGATAATTTTTTGTTAGGCACTGACATTTAAAACAACATATGATACTCCACATCTCAACATTCACATACACACATTATACTCACAAAATACTCAAGTGCATGCTTTGAGTGTTAAATCAATCTTGCCTTTTTTTTCAATTTACATTTTTCGAATATTCAGAAAATGTTCCAATTCATTACAAAAGTGTTTTTTGTTCAACATTAGTAAGTAAGGTCTACCAAAGTTCTCCAGTCATTTACCAGGGTTTCCAAACAAATCACATAACTTAATTGGATACTATTCCATTTTTATCCCTTTCCCCCTTTCTGTTACCAAGGTTTCCTTACCTTAGCAAAAACATTTATTATACCACAAACAATTTTAATTTTTTAATATTTCTAAATGAAAACATATAGAATTTTCCTCTTTCTACCAGGGTAGGTATTTGTTTGTACACAAAAAACTACAAGTTGGGGAAAAATAGGAATATTTCACAGCAGACAACATAATACTTGTTGTGTAAAAGACACATATATATACATATATACAATTCGCATGATATTCCTAAAGAGACGTTGCCAATTCATTATCCAGATACAAATAACATAATACTTGTTGTTGTAAAAACACACACACACACATATATATACATATATACAATTGGTATGATGTTCCTAAAGAGACGTTGCCAATTCATTATCCAGATCCAGATACAAATAACATAATACTTGTTGTGTAAAAGACATATATATACATATATATACATATATGCAATTGGCATGATATTCCTAAAGAGACGTTGCCAATTCATTATCCAGATACAAATAACATAATACTTATTGTGTAAAACACACACATATCCAACATATATACAATTGGTATGATATTCCTAAAGAGACGTTGCCAATTCATTATCCAGATACAAATAACATAATACTTGTTGTGTAAAACATATATATATACATATATATATAAATATATACAATTGGTATGATATTCCTAAAGAGACGTTGCCAATTCATTATCCAGATACAAATAACATAATACTTGTTGTGTAAAACACACACACACACATATATATACATATATATATATATAATACATAGTAGGATTTACTGAGTAACCTGACCAGCTGTGACATCCACAACTAATATTTGGACTGAAAAATTTACAACAGATTAATAAAATTCAACAGTCTGAGTGTGCATATTTATAACATTTTTCATCCTAGATTTTACCTATATCAATTCATAGAACATGATACAAGATGATTTAGGATTCCTGCCTTGTTTCAGTTTTGTTTTGTTTTGTTTTGTTTTGTTTTGTTTTGTTTTGTTTTGTTTTGTTTTGTTAACTTCAAATAAATCAATAAATCTACAAAATGCACTTTTATGTGAAGGGTGGCACATATACGTACAGTCAAATAGGGGAAGTAGTCCCCTTGGATTTGAGATTAATGATTTGGAATACAAATCATGTCTGTGTGGAACAAAACTTAAAACCTCCACTGTTCTAGGTATAAAACTTGCATCCATACATGTGAAATTACAAACATCTATATATGCTGAGTATCAAGATCACTGACTGTATTTCCTGAGAACATGTGATATGAGTCATAACATTTCAAAACAAAGTGAAACAGAAAGTACAAGTTTGTATAGTACATGTATAATTATTGACTGCACTGTGTAATATTTGTACCGTATTTCTATTCTTCATCAAAACAGTTCTTTGGGATGTTGACAGACATAAAGAGGAAACTTGTTACGAGATTCCAAATGTATTTTGAGTCATAATGTCTTAGTACTTTCACACACAGACCATACATCTATATTTATAGGTTACACTTCTAGGAATAGATTTAATTTCAACTCATGTCATACCATACCATACCATACCATACCATACTATACCAACTGGTTCAATGTTAGAAACATACACAGGCTACAGTACTAAACATTGTATTGTATCTAGACTACCAAATTTATAGTATGGTAGTCTGTTAGACAAATGGAAATCAATAGAAAATTGTAGCTGAAACAGTTCACTTTAATAGCTATTAAATATGACTACCAAGCTTGAAGTGAAAATGAAGAAGTGACATACCTTCCATACTTGGGATCTAAACTGATTTGGTATTCCTCTTCCTTTACATATATTTCTTAATGCACCAAAATCACAGCCTTCATCTAATGCCTCTTGAAGTTCACGGTGCCTAAATTTACAAAAGAGAAAAGATTTAATAAATTAAAGCTTTTGGATATAAATAAAATTCAATTTAGGAAACATTTAAAATGATTTCTTTTAGATGTTATTCCCCAACATTTGTCTTCATTCTGTCAAGGAATATATGAGTGATCTTTGATTCATATTTTGAGCACATCAGCACCAGTGATGTACACACATGTTGTTGTGATGTAGAATGACCTGGGTATATAATGACGTACATTGTACACACGTGTTGTTGTGAGGTAGAATGACCTGGGTATATAATGATGTGCACACGTGTTGTTGTGATGTAGAATGACTTGGGTATATAATTTGCATATTTTCTCTTCAAAGACAATATCTTGGCTTGGTATAATTGAATTTGTTTTCATCTTTTTATATTCAGTTTTGTTTAAAAAGGTACACATTAGATAATTCATGTCATAATTATGAATTCTATGCACTAACACAGAATTATAAACTATAATATTATTACTATTATCAATAATTTTCTGATTTTTTTCACTGCTTTGTAGTTTTTATTCAATTATCTCACACTAATTTACACATTTAACTAATTGATAACACCAGTAGTTTACAACAGATAATGTGTGTTTTACATCATTTTACAAACAGGAAATGAATGAACTTTGTCCTTACACATATGCACAGAAATAAAAAGAAGTGATACCAAGGAAAGGGAAAGTGAGCAGGAAATGACTTGACTACATGTATGTCAATTCACTTCAAATTGTGCACAGAGATTAAAATCCTCTTTCTCCCAACTTGTACAATGTACTTAGTTGTATACAAACAATTACAAACACCCCCAGGGAAAAAATACTTTAAATAGGTTCATAGAAATATTACTAGCATACATGAAGGTTTTTGCACTGCACTATCATCTTATGGAAATTGTATAACTATAATTATTATTTCCCAATAGTTTTCTTCATTAAGTCAATGCAAATATGAATGAACTATTGGCCTTGGTTTGAAAACGAGAAGTGACAAGACCCTTAGGTCATGAGTATTTTCTGGCGCAAGATAAATAATAGTGAATACTATAATTATACCTCCACAGACATTATTTATCAAAAATTTGAAAAATAATGGCAACTTTGAATGATTTAACTCATTACCACTGCAGAATGAATGATGTAGATATGTGTGACAAAGACCAGGGTATCGGTATTGTAAATCCTGTCTTTGTTCAAATACATTCAGCTTGGCTTGTGTTTGTGGTATAAATAGATGTACATATGTCAATTTATTCTACCACTCAACTACAGAATGCTGTCAATTCATACAATACATGGGGATCTACATACCACCCGACTACAGAATGCTGTCAATTCATACAATACATGGGGATCTACATACCACCCGACTACAGAATGCTGTCAATTCATACAATACATGGGGATCTACATACCACCCAACTACAGAATGCTGTCAATACATACAATACATGGGTATCTACATACCACCCGACTACAGAATGCTGTCAATTCATACAATACATGGGGATCTACATACCACCCAACTACAGAATGCTGTCAATGCATACAATACATGGGGATCTACATACCACCCAACTACAGAATACTGTCAATTCATACAATACATGGGGGTACCAAGTGTTTACAATGACAATAATCTACCATCCTTGGAACCTATCTGAATTGTCATTCCATTAAACCACAAATTAAAGTTATTGTCATCAAATGAAAGTATTGTTTTTATTAGAATACAAGCAAATTATTATGCATGCCCAAATACCATTTCTTTTCTTTTTATCAGAATATCTAAAAGTTCAGAGGTAAACCAAGTCTCAAGTAAATATAATTTGCCTTAGAGCAAAGAGTAGGGATTAAAATATCAAGGCTATTGAATGAACAATATCACTGCAACATCATTTTGCTCCTCGGACCGTAATCTTAGTTACGGAGTTCGGAATTAAACCCATTTGTGTTACATTTTCATGGTGTTGGTGAGAGTCAAAACCATTCCATTGAATTCATGAAAGTGTCACTAAAAATAGATGTTGCAAGCTGTCCACAGCTTCCCTTTCAGGCCACTGACGCTAATCTAGTTGCCTCCACAACCGGTAACCTAGCTATGGCCACAAACACTCCCGATCTTGTGCAGTGGAAAATTGAAAATAATGATGCTGCTTACCTTGTCTTTGGTATATTTTGACAGTAAAACTTGAAATTGATATGTATACGTTAGGCATTCGATTTACTGATAGTAGATAAGGTGATGTTTGTAGGGCGGAGTAGCCACTAATGCGAGAACCTGGGATTGAAAGCCGGGGCTTTAAACTATTTCAATGTTTTCTAAACTTAATATACAAGTGACAGTTTATCATATAAATCATAAATGTAATAAATGAGGAGAAGATGAAGTCAGAACCAAGACTCACACAGTGACTGCAGCATACATGTAAATCACACACAGTGACTGCAGCATACATGTAAATCACAGACAGTGACTGTAGCATTGATTCTAAATCACAGACAGTAACTGAAGCATACATGTAAATCACAGACAGTGACTGCAGCATACATGTAAATCACACACAGTGACTGTAGCATTGATTCTAAATCACACACAGTGACTGCAGCATACATGTAAATCACAGACAGTGACTGCAGCATACATGTAAATCACAGACAGTGACTGTAGCATTGATTCTAAATCACAGACAGTAACTGCAGCATACATGTAAATCACAGTGACTGCAGCATACATGTAAATCAAGACAGTGACTGCAGTATTGATTCTAATTCACACAGTGACTGCAGCATACATATAAATCACAGACAGTGACTCCAGCATTGATTCTACCCTACAAACCAGTTGTGTGGACATTTTAGTCTTGCTTTTCCTCCTGATCACACCTGACATTTTGATTTCGCTTTCCCCTGATCACACCTGACATAATAATAATAATAATATTTATTTCTTTAAAAACGCTTTACATGTAAAACAAAACATCTCAAAGCGCTTCACACAACTTTGTAAAAAGAATTAAAAAACCATCAATAAAATACTTTCATTCAATAAAAAGGTGTGTCTTAAGATTTGATTTAAAAACATCAATATTTACGCTAAGACGGAGTGAAACTGGTAGCCGATTCCAGAGACGCGGAGCACACACCGAAAAAGCCCTGTCTCCATAAAAAACCGTGTTGGCAATTGGCTGGCGAAGTGTATGAGCACCTTCGGTAGAGGAACGAAGGGTGCGACCAGAAGAACGGATTTTTAGCAGTTCTCTGAGATAAACAGGGGACATGTTACTTAAAACCTTGTATGTTAAACATAGAATTTTGAACTTTATCCGTTTTTGTATGGGCAGCCAATGTAAATTATGAAGTACTGGTGTAATATGGTCTGTTCTGGGTGTTTTCATGACTAGGCGTGCAGCAGCATTCTGAATTGACTGGAGCTTATGGATTTGATAATCTGGCAGGCCATAAAGTAGAGAATTACAGTAGTCAAGACGAGATGTAACGAACGCATGCACTAATTTTTCTGTGGACTGTTGATCTAAAAGATTACGGATTTTTCCTATTTTCCAAAGAGCAAAGGACGCTGACTTACATATACTAGCAATGTGAGATGTCATTGTCATTGATGCATCAAGTGTGACACCAAGGTCTCGAACAATCGAAGAAGAATGAACTATGGCACTCCCAACTTGTATGTCGCACTCCCGTGGCCCGTCCCCATTTCCAAACTTCGAGGAGAATTTTATTACCTCTGTCTTGCCATCATTAAGTGCAAGCATGTTGTTAGCCATCCACTGACGAATTTCGTAAATACATCCCTCAATTTGTTCACTTGGGACGCAACCACCGGGGCACACGACATACAGTTGGGAGTCATCAGCGTAGAACATACTTTCTAAACGGTGTTTACTGATGATGTCCTCCAGGGGCGCTGTATAAAGACTAAATAATACTGGTCCAAGGACAGAACCCTGGGGGACCCCACAATCAAGTGATTGTGCTTCCGACACCACCGAACCAATACGTACTTTCATTGTTCTGTTCTGTAAATATGAGGTTATCCAGTCTAATACTGTACCTTGAATGCCAAACCTATGGCGAAGTCTGTGTATCAAAATGTTATGGTCGATGGTGTCGAAAGCAGCTGATAGGTCAAGTAGAATCAAAATAACGTCCTCCCGCCGATCGAGGGCTCGCAGCACATCATTTTGGACGCGAATGAGTGCAGTTTCGGTGCTGTGGCCCTCTCGGTAGGCGGACTGACTTTTTGCATACAAATTATTGCTGCACAGATACGAATTAATTTGAATTAAAACTGATTTTTCAATCAACTTTGAGATGAAAGGTAAATTGGAAACTGGTCTATAGTTTTTATAGACATTTTTGTCAAGTCCAGGCTTTTTTAGCAAAGGGCGTACAATTGCAGATTTACATGATTGTGGAAATTCACCTGACATTAATGAAGTATTGATGATATGTGTAATTGCTGGGGATATTTGATATAACAATTGCTTTACAAGTACTGTTGGTATCGGATCTTGACTTGCAGATTTAGCAGGTAACGACCGTATGAGCTTCTCAACAAATTCGATAGATACTGTCTCAAAAGAGAACAAACTGAAACTAACGTTTAAAGAAGAGCCAACTGGTGGAACAAATGACAACGCCTCGCGAATCTTTTCGATCTTAGAAATGAAGAACTTGGCGAAGATGTCTGGTAATTCATTTGAGTCTACGTCTGGTCTAGTTGAAGCAAGTTCACTCTTATTGCCCGCGATGTCGTCAATTATACGAAACAGACATTTTGATCTCACTTTCCCCTGATCACACTTGGTATTTTGCTAGTAGGTGTTTATTCAAACCTAAAATTAGATTACGATTTCCTGCAGTGATGACTGAATATGGTAATTATGTTTACATCATATACCGAGTAGCTCATACCTCTGAGTTGGTTCTAATATATTGATGACACTATACAATATAGACATCACATCGACAAGAATTTGAACATGATTTCTGGCTGAAGCTTCACTAAACTAAAATACTACTACTACTACTACTAATAATAATAATAATAATAATAACTACTTTATTCATCATAAAAAACATGAAATTTCTTTTGTATTGACAGGAACTACACAGCCACAAAGATTACATTTACTCAAATAATAAATCCATGAAAAGTAAAGATTACAAAACATACAAATAAATATATTTAGCAGTGATTACATGTTATTAATGAGTTGAATTGATCTTGGCTCGAAACTAATCTTAAACCTGTTTGTACGTGCATGTGATATGGCGACGGCCACTTGGGAGATATTCACATTCTGTATGTAGTGGACGTGTTGAATCTTTGATAATTTTTGTAACAGTCTTAACCACTTTTTCAAAACAACCACTCGCAAAATGCCAGGCATAGTAGGGAAAAGTGAGAGCAAATTCCCACATGACTGGAGACTGGTCATCGGGTCAACACAGCAAAGATTAATCTCATTTTCTACTTAATTACTCTGGGTATAAATAATCCTAATTTACGTAATCTGATAACAACACACAAGTGTCTTATAATGACATTGACAGCTACTGTGGACTGACAACAAGTGTCAGGACTCAAAATGGGAAATAGACTACTAAACACTATATCTAGACTACCAAATTACCAGTAGTCCAGGGAACATAGACTACTAAACACTATATCTAGACTACTTAATTAGCAGTAGTCCAGGGAACATAGACTACTAAACACCATATCTAGACTACCTAATTAGCAGTAGTCCAGGGAACATAGACTACTAAACACTATATCTAGACTACTTAATTAGCAGTAGTCCAGGGACCATAGACTACTAAACACTATATCTACAATACCTAATTACAAGGTGGTAGCCTGTTAAACCATGGATGTATTAAGGGGAAATCAATAACAAACTGTAGCTGAAACACGTTTACCTAAAAGCTAAATTTGACTACCAAGTGTGGAAGTAATATGCCAGTCCTGAGTGTGTATGCTTGTAAAACTACATGGGCATGAAACCTGGGCTATAACATGTGGTAAGTTAAATGACTTATGAACAAATACAAACAAGTAACTGATCGACAGTCTTATCGTATCGGTTTAATCGCATATCAAGTATCTGTGTACAGTAAAAAGTGTGGTCACAATCGTTATAAAAAAACAAACATGTATTGTTGTAAACTTGCTTATGGAAGAATGTACAGGATCTGCCGATCTATTTTTAATTGCAAATGAAGCATAATATACACAGTCGTTTTATAGTAGCGCAAATGATACTATTGTAAGTTGCACCCGCCCCGTTTCAACTGTAAATTTCTAATTGCATTCTGCCATTTCAACATTTGATTGATTTTTTTTAGCACGGCGCAATACAAGTACCAAGTCAGATTTGAAAATAAAACTTTTTCAACACGATTGTCGATTTTGGGCAAAGTCATTACATACCAATGTAGGGAGGGTACGTGTACGCTTTACATGACTGCAGGCTGTATCGCAAACTTTTATCTAATCTACGTAGCTGTAGACTGAACTGTGCACAAATCCGACGAGATACAGCCTAGGTGTCGTTCACGGAAGTCGCTTTGACATGCCACGCAACGATGGGACGACATTGTCAAGTTGTACTAAACGCTAGAGAATACCAAGTATGGGTGATTGTATCTTTTATCGTTGAGAAAGTCTTCGAAAGAAGACTAACAGGTGATTTTTTTCTTGACTTACCAAACCGTATCCTCAATTCCTCCGTCAGCCATCTTGAACAGTGACGTTGAATATCGTAAAGTGGTAAAATTGGTCGCAAAATTATAGCTAAGAATGTACGAACAATCAAACCAGGTTAAAGGTCAACTAGAAGAACAACAAGAGTCTGACTCAGTATTTCAATGTTACGCAAAATATGATTATGCAAAGCTTGTAGTGAGAAAAAATGTCGAGGCGAGCTAGTGTGCCATCCAAGGATGGCGATAACAAATCGAATGGAGTGCATTGGAGAGAAAAATGTCGAGAGGTAAGTTGTGGATAAGTGGGATCGAGACGGGAATGACTCCTAACATGACTAAGTCATGTATTGTAACTTGTAAGTACAATTTACGAGCCGCTTTCGATGCCCATGCCCCTCCATGCCCAGTGCCTCTAGTTCTGTAATGTACGTTTGTGATTGTATATTAGATGTGTCTCACAACTACTGTATGATATCGATCATTTTGAAGCTCGAAGACGGAAATTGTTGTTTAGTTTTTTTGACAGAGTGACTCTGAAGAACAGTTCTAATGTATTAATTTCAGCGGTATTCTCCGACGACTCTTCTTTACGCTCGAAGATGATTTTCATTTTTAATGTACATGATTTAAATGTATTTTTGAAGCGTCAACTATTTCTACCCTTTTTACTTGGTTTTTAATCTGTGTATTGTTGTATTATTGAAGTGTCAACTATTTCTACCCTTTTTTACTTGGTTTTTAATCTGTGTATTGTTGTATTATTGAAGTGTCAACTATTTCTACCCTTTTTTACTTGGTTTTTAATCTGTGTATTGTTGTATTTTTGAAGTGTCAACTATTTCTACCCTTTTTTACTTAGTTTTTAATCCGTGTATTGTTGTATTTTTTGTATATGGTAGTGTATCCTGCAATTAAGTTTTGATAATATTTTGATAATAATGATAAAAATTTTCTCATAAAATATGGCACCCAATACTTATTGTTGAAAATCCAATGAAGAAATGTAGTTTTTTTGATGGATGCAATAAAGATTCTATTCTATTCTATTCTATACTATACTATACCTTGGAGGAATTTTAATTCCTCCAAGACTATACTATACTATACTATATGGACTTTCGAAATATGCAAAGCAATATCTTCGTAATTGGGAATGTTTATATTCTCAAATATCAAGATATGGGGAAGGGGTGATCTTCTCCATTTACATCGACTCTAACAGAGATGGTGTGAAGCTGGATTGACCTGGCCCTGGCCTGGTGTATTGTATGCATGCTGACCCTGGCCTGGGGTATTGTATGCATGCTGATCTGTCATGCAGTAAACCCACCATATTGTTATAACTGGTGACTGTTCTTTTGTTTGTTTCTTTTGTAAGTGAATATTTCCTTTGAAAAGAAGGGGGAAGGTGGGGATTATGACTATTGTCTCCTCACGATTTTTCTATAGGCTAGGGGAAGATAAAATAAAAACAGAAACTGAAGTCTTTATTTTGACTTGTCTCTTACTGGGCTCATGTCAGTCCTAAAATTGAAGTTTACGATAGATTTTAAAGGTATATAAGAATTTCAAAACAATTTGAGGTATACAAATTATAAGTTCCTTTCATTTAGATCCTGTTGATAAGTATTGATAAAACTATTAATATGATTTAAAAGAAAAATCTTGTCAAAAAGCGGGGAGAAAAAACTTTAAAGATACTGCATATATAGATTAATTATGTAATTTGTATGAGCTTAGATGGAGGAAATTATGACTGGTAAAACCATAAATTATGGTGAAGAAAATCATTCTTGTCATTTTACTATGTCTTTTCATAAAGCTTGAAGATGAAGTGTCATCACTGAAGAGAAGGTTGGAGGATCTGAGAAAGGCTAAGAATACTACAGTGTTGAAGAAGGAGAAACAATGGGTACAAGTTGGAGAACCAAGTTTAGGAACAAGGTAAGAACATAACTTACTCTTTTCTCCTCTTAGTGGCATTTTAGATAGCATTGTGATACTTTTAATACTAATATTATGTTCATTTTATATAGCATTGTGATACTTTTCATACTAATATTATGTTCATTTTATATAGCATTGTGATACTTTTTATACTAATATTATGTTCATTTTATATAGCATTGTGATACTTTTCATACTAATATTATGTTCATTTTATATAGCATTGTGATACTTTTTATACTAATATTATGTTCATTTTATATAGCATTGTGATGCTTTTCATACTAATATTATGTTCATTTTATATAGCATTGTGATACTTTTCATACTATGTTCATTTCAATATAAAGTCTGTCTTTTATTTTGTTAGTCACCATGACTTGCAAGAATAAGTGAAAAATGATTTTTTAAGTTTGAAGTTAACTATACCTTAATGTAGTAATCTTCTCACCACATAACTTAAGTAACAATTCACAAAAATATGCGCATAGTTTGTTTCTGTTAATTACTATCATTTTATGTGTTTTAAATAGAAAAAAAATTGTAACATGAGTGAAGCCAAATCTGAAGATTTGTGTGAATGCCCTCTAGTGTTATTGTACAATATTACTTTGTTTTCCTTATTTCTCCCTGACAGACATTCCAGTGCAGGCGGTGAAAGTGGGAAAGTATCTGACTTACAGAAACAGATGGAGCAACTCAAACTAAAACATTCCAAGGAAATTGATGACCTTAAAAAGAAACATTCCCAAGAATTTGCCAAGAAACAAGGAAATAACTCTCAGGTAAAGACAGTGTTTGGAAATGAGGGAAAATAACTGCAGATCAAAAGGACCAATAGCATGCCAAAGTTATGTCAAAAGGACCAATAGCATGCCAGAGTTATGTCAAAAGGACCAATAGCATGTCAGAGTTATGTCAAAAGGACCAATGACATGTCTGAGTTATGTCAAAAGGACCAATAGCATGTCAGAGTTATGTCAAAAGGACCAATAGCATGCCAAAGTTATGTCAAAAGGACCAATAGCATGCCAGAGTAATGTCAAAAGGACCAATAGCATGCCAGAGTTATGTCAAAAGGACCAATGACATGTCTGAGTTATGTCAAAAGGACCAATAGCATGCCAAAGTTATGTCAAAAGGACCAATAGCATGCCAGAGTTATGTCAAAAGGACCAATGGCATGCCAGAGTTATGTCAAAAGGACCAATAGCATGCCAAAGTTATGTCAAAAGGACCAATAGCATGCCAGAGTTATGTCAAAAGGACCAATAGCATGCCAGATTTATGTCAAAAGGACCAATAGCATGCCAGAGTTTTGTCAAAAGGACCAATAGCATGCCAGAGTTATGTCAAAAGGACCAATAGCATGCCAAAGTTACTGGGTCCTTCCTCAGTGAACAGTTGGGGGAGGGGGGGGGGGGGGGGTGCCATGCTAATTGAACTATGTATGATATATTAATTGATAACAATCAACACACAAACCAATTATCCTACAGCAGTAAGGGTTAATTGTACACAGTGTGAGTGAAATAGGATGCAAAGATGATATTTTCTTTAACCCTGTACATACATTGAATTCAATTTTCATGAAGACATTCATTTAATAATACAGTAACATATTTATAGTCAATCTGCTAGTTTAATAAACATTGGCTTATTGCAGATACTCAGGTAATGCAGGAACTGTAGTGCCGTTTTGAATACTGTCAATGTCTAATGTCTTGATATAACTTATAACATGGTCTAAAATTGAATACT
Organism: Glandiceps talaboti; assembly: GCF_964340395.1. Taxonomy (NCBI): domain Eukaryota; kingdom Metazoa; phylum Hemichordata; class Enteropneusta; family Spengelidae; genus Glandiceps; species Glandiceps talaboti. The sequence continues at coordinate 26,642,420 of NC_135557.1, read as the reverse complement.
GTCTGTCTGATGTTTTGATATAACTTATAACATGGTCTAAAATTGAATACTGTCTGTCTAATGTCTTGATATAACTTATAACATGGTCTAAAATTGAATACTGTCTGTCTAATGTCTTGATATAACTTTTAACATGGTCTAAAATTGAATACTGTCTGTCTAATGTCTTGATATAACTTATAACATGGTCTAAAATTGAATACTAATCTATTTGTAATGTCTTGATATAACTTATAACATGGTCTAAAATTGAATACTGTCTGTCTAATGTCTTGATATAACTTTTAACATAGTCTAAAATTGAATACTAATCTATTTGTAATGTCTTGATATAACTTATAACATGGTCTAAAATTGAATACTGTCTGTCTAATGTCTTGATATAACTTATAACATGGTCTAAAATTGAATACTGTCTGTCTGATGTTTTGATATAACTTTTAACATGGTCTAAAATTGAATACTGTCTGTCTGATGTTTTGATATAACTTTTAACATGGTCTAAAATTGAATACTGTCTGTCTGATGTTTTGATATAACTTTTAACATGGTCTAAAATTGAATACTAGTCTATTTGTAATGTCTTGATATAACTTATAACATGGTCTAAAATTGAATACTGTCTGTCTGATGTTTTGATATAACTTTTAACATGGTCTAAAATTGAATACTAATCTATTTGTAATGTCTTGATATAACTTATAACATGGTCTAAAATTGAATACTGTCTGTCTAATGTCTTGATATAACTTATAACATGGTCTAAAATTGAATACTAGTCTATTTGTAATGTCTTGATATAACTTATAACATGGTCTAAAATTGAATACTGTCTGTCTGATGTCTTGATATAACTTATAACATGGTCTAAAATTGAATACTGTCTGTCTAATGTCTTGATATAACTTATAACATGGTCTAAAATTGAATACTAGTCTATTTGTAATGTCTTGATATAACTTATAACATGGTCTAAAATTGAATACTGTCTGTCTGATGTCTTGATATAACTTATAACATGGTCTAAAATTGAATACTGTCTGTCTAATGTCTTGATATAACTTATAACATGGTCTAAAATTGAATACTGTGAGTGTCTGTCTAATGTCTTGATATAACTTATAACATGGTCTAAAATTGAATACTGTCTGTCTAATGTCTTGATATAACTTATAACATGGTCTAAAATTGAATACTGTCTGTCTAATGTCTTGATATAACTTATAACATGGTCTAAAATTGAATACTAGTCTATTTGTAATGTCTTGATATAACTTATAACATGGTCTAAAATTGAATACTGTCTGTCTGATGTCTTGATATAACTTATAACATGGTCTAAAATTGAATACTGTCTGTCTAATGTCTTGATATAACTTATAACATGGTCTAAAATTGAATACTGTCTGTCTAATGTCTTGATATAACTTATAACATGGTCTAAAATTGAATACTGTCTGTCTAATGTCTTGATATAACTTATAACATGGTCTAAAATTGAATACTAGTCTATTTGTAATGTCTTGATATAACTTATAACATGGTCTAAAATTGAATACTAATCTATTTGTAATGTCTTGATATAACTTATAACATGGTCTAAAATTGAATACTAATCTATTTGTAATGTCTTGATATAACTTATAACATGGTCTAAAATTGAATACTGTCTGTCTGATGTCTTGATATAACTTATAACATGGTCTAAAATTGAATACTAATCTATTTGTAATGTCTTGATATAACTTATAACATGGTCTAAAATTGAATACTAGTCTATTTGTAATGTCTTGATATAACTCATAACATGGTCTAAAATTGAATACTAATCTATTTGTAATGTCTTGATATAACTTATAACATGGTCAAAAATTGAAGGAAAGCCTTATGCTGAGAGCATCTGATAACTCTATCATATTGCAGTAATTAATTATATCATATTGGAGTAATTAACTCTATTATATTCTGTATATTTTGATATCAAATGAATCATTTCTATCTACACATTAGGAAAATGACTGTGGTCATGAAAAAATTATCCAGATTCTGGAAGAGAAGTGTGATTTCTTAGAGAAAGAGAAACAAGAAATGATGTACTTAAATGATGTGATAAATACAGATAACACAGAACTAAGAGAGAAATATGAACAGCTGATGACAGAACTCAGTATGAAAGAAGCTCAATGGTGTGAGAAGGAAGAACAGCTGAATATGAAAGTAAGAAATGGATGTGTTATACCTCACTAGGAAAACAGTACATGTGACCAGATTTGTGAATGATTATAATGATACAGTATAGTTATGGATACTTTCCAATTAATGGTAATCTTGCAATGGTTTCACATCACTTTCTACTATAGAGATACATTTTGGATGTGAAATGGTGTAAAAACTTGCTGTTGGTTAGTAAAAGGCGTCTCTAAAACCCATACTGTAAAATGTTCATCAGCTTGGTAGATCAAATCATTTACAAAGGTTATAATGCACAAACACTGGCTTCAAAGAGCAAGACAATGCTGAAGACTTTGAACTACTTACTACTTGTGCTATTACCTTTCTAAAATCATACGTTTTACTTTACTTTGTATAGTGCCCACATTAACAACTAAACGAATCATACTTTGTATAGTGCCCACATTAACAGCTAAATGAATCATACTTTGTATAGTACACACATTAACAACTAAATGAATCATACTTTGTATAGTGCCCACATTAACAACTAAATGAATCATACTTTGTATAGTACACACATTAACAGCTAAATGAATCATACTTTGTATAGTGCCCACATTAACAACTAAATGAATCATACTTTGTATAGTACACACATTAACAGCTAAATGAATCATACTTTGTATAGTACACACATTAACAGCTAAATGAATCATACTTTGTATAGTACACACATTAACAACTAAATGAATCATACTTTGTATAGTGCCCACATTAACAACTAAATGAATCATACTTTGTATAGTGCCCACATTAACAACTAAATGAATCATACTTTGTATAGTGCCCACATTAACAACTAAATGAATCATACTTTGTATAGTGCCCACATTAACAACTAAATGAATCATACTTTGTATAGTACACACATTAACAGCTAAATGAATCATACTTTGTATAGTGCCCACATTAACAACTAAATGAATCATACTTTGTATAGTGCCCACATTAACAACTAAATGAATCATACTTTGTATAGTACACACATTAACAGCTAAATGAATCATACTTTGTATAATGCCCACATTATCAGCTAAATGAATCATACTTTGTATAGTGCCCACATTAACAGCTAAATGAATCATACTTTGTATAGTGCCCACATTAACAGCTAAATGAATCATACTTTGTATAGTGTCCACATTAACAGCTAAATGAATCATACTTTGTATAGTGCCCACATTAACAGCTAAATGAATCATACTTTGTATAGTGCCCACATTAACAACTAAATGAATCATACTTTGTATAGTACACACATTAACAGCTAAATGAATCATACTTTGTATAGTACACACATTAACAGCTAAATGAATCATACTTTGTATAGTGCCCACATTAACAGCTACCTGTCTTTTACAGTTAAAACTTCAATGGGGAGAGAAGTACAGACAATGGATGGCACAGACTGAACAAAAGATAGCAGAATTACAACAAGTTAATGAATTCCTGTGAGTGTGTACTCTTATCAATCTGATTAAAATCTGATGTGGTGAAAGCGGCCTGATGCCTTTATTTACCTCTATTTCCATCATTTTGTTCCGAGTGATCACCGCCTTCCCACATCTGAACCTGTGTAATAGACAATCCCATTGAATGTTGACAATATTATAAGGTTTTCACAACCGATCAGCATGCTTCAATTTCTCCAGTGTGTGCTGCTGCCAACGTAACGCTCATCCTGATTAACCAATTGAAAGCGCGAGATTCAAACCCGATTGTCTATTACACGGGTTCAGATGTGGGAAGGCAGTGATCGCCCGGAACAATACAAACGACACAAAATGATGGACATATAGAGGTAAATAAAGGCATCTAGCCACTTTTACCACATCAGATTTTAATCAGATTGTACTCTTATATACTATATCATGGTTCTCTTCTTTGTCTTTATGAAGCATGTTAATTCTTGTCAAGTTGGCTATTCACTTTTGTTTCTTCTAAATAGGTATTTAGATAGACTGTAAGATACGTCGTGGCGTTCTGCCCTCACCGGCCTCCTCTTACCCGACTGTATTACTCTGAACTAGTTTGTCAAAAACTTTAAAAAATTTTGGCCCCACCCTGAACTAGTTATTAGAAGGTCATGCAGAGGTCGTCATGTAGATTAGAAATAAAAATATGTAGAATAGCGTCGTGGGAGGGGTTGGTCATTGTGTGAGGGCACCCCGTCATGGCGTACCTTACAGACTAGTATTTAGATTGTTATTAGTAAGTTGAAAAAGTAGCCATTTATAGCTGCATTCACCTCTCATTGAGACAGCTGCCTTGTTTAAAATAACAAAAAAAAAATTATTTACTACTGTTTTGTATTGCAGAAGCTATGAATTATACAGATAAATGTGGTGAAATTACATATCAATAGGAAAGGACTAGACAAAACATTTTAGTAGATGTGTTGGTCAATAATCCTTGCTGTAGGATAATTGGTTTGTGTATGTTGAATGTTATCATCAGTATTGGAAATGTTTGAATCTTTTTATTTATGAGTAAAAATTGACACAGCATTATCTGTGTATCTCTCTGTAGGAAAGGACAACTCCAGTCTCAAGCACCTAAAGATGATTGAGAAAGTGCTAGGGTATGTTGAGGAAGGAATAAAGTGGTAGCCAACCAAAAGTGCCCGTCCATTTTGTAGTTGAAGTAAAATGCAGCAACTGTGGTAGCTTAGATCCAGCTATACTTCTATAGTATCCACCTACTCCCAGCAATTACTACATGCATTACTTCACTAATAGATATAAACATCAATATACTAACTTAAAAACCTAGAATGGTCCGCTAACACTTTAAACCCATGTTTCATTCATGGGTTTAAAGTGTTAGCAGACAGTTTCTTTCTTCATGTAAAAGTGTCCCGTTAACTAAAAAAATGTCTGTTAAATGAAATTGAGATCACAGTTGAAACAATGGGGAAGAATCAGAGAGGCATATAACCACACTTAAAGACCCAGATAGGATTAGGATTACAGTTTGGGTGTGAAAAGTTCTCTGGCAGAGCTATTGAAAAAGTTGATCATTAACAATAGTATGATGCTATGTACTCCCTATGGTTTGACTGCTATCATAATACTAATGCAAGAACCTATGGTTTGACTGCTATCATAACACTAATGCAAGAACCTATGGTTTGACTGATATCATAACACTAATGCAAGAACCTATGGTTGACTGCTATCATAACACTAATGCAAGAACCTCGGATTAAAAGCCTGGCCTTTACCTTAGCAGCTATTTCAATTAAAGTGTTTTGTCTTTTAGCTTTATCTATAAGGTCAGGATTTAATATTTTCCGTCCTTTGAATACAATACTAACTAATAAAAAATAAATGTTTGTATTGTATGAGATGTTTATGTAGATTTATATGGGTGGAAGTGCACACATCACACACAACCAAACACATAATGTAACAACTAACACCCCAACACACAGAAATAAAGCAACTATAAGTACACATTTTAGTATGAAATAAAACCTCTACCAAAGGTGCTCCAGTAGTTATGAGTTTTTGTTTCTAGATGTAAGTTATTTTTATCGATTTCAGACTCTCTAATTCAACTTTCATTTGCTTTCTAATTTGATAAATATTATGTCTTTAAAAAAATATTTCATGAAAATACATTTTACTGTAGATAGTATTTTTTGGTATCTATTGGTATATGGAATCAAATGTACAGTGTAACTTTTAACTTGTTTGTTAGAGCGCCCTCATTTGACAAGATTTGAAAGATATCAAAGAGCAAGATTACTCATCAGCTCAAGTCAACTTATTCAGTAAAATCAATGACTCAATTGAATGTAATGTTGCAGCAACCAATGTCTCATTGATTGAATGTAAAGCTGCAGCAACCAATGTGTCATTGATGGAATGTAAAGCTGCAGCAACCAATGTGTCATTGATGGAATGTAAAGCTGCAGCAACCAATATCTCATTGATTGAATGTAAAGCTGCAGCAACCAATACCTCATTGATTGAATGTAAAGCTGCAGCAACCAATGTCTCATTGATTGAATGTAAAGCTGCAGCAACCAATATCTCATTGATGGAATGTAAAGTTGCAGCAACCAATGTCTCATTGATGGAATGTAAAGTTGCAGCAACCAATGTCTCATTGATTGAATGTAAAGCTGCAGCAACCAATGTCTCATTGATTAAATGTAAAGCTGCAGCAACCAAAACTTTGAGGTATTTCACTAATGATAGTGTTAGTGATCTACTGACAGTGTTTTATTTAAGGGCGGTAAGTAGGTAAAATCTACCGGGGTTCCCACATCATTTTACCAGGGTTCCCCACCTAAATTATGATACATTGCATGGGAAGCACTACCAGTTTTACCTCTTTCCCCCTTTCTGTTACCGGGGTTCCCAAACCTTAGCAAAAACACTGACTGATGTATATAATTGTACATTGTACAGGTCCCAGCTGTAGTTAGAATCTATTTTTATATCCATTGATTGTGATATACATGTAAATTATACTCTAGTTCATATTTCTGTTTAATGTTATGTATCTTATTTCCAGTCTTGTTTTTTTTTTTTAAATAAAAATAAAAATCTGAATTTTTAGTTCCAGTTGTACTGTGATGCTTGTGAATTGTAAATGTGTGTTTAAAACATGTATTGCATTTAATTAGTCGGTGTCAGTTAGCAGCAGTACAACTTGTTAAACAGTTCAACGATTGGGATGATAGACATAAAGAGATGATGCCAATTATGTATCCAAATTCAGGTGGTGTACAGGCACCAGGTCTTATTTTATCTAAGACTTCAACAGGTGGTGTATAGGCACCAGGTCTTATTTTATCTAAGACTTCACCAGGTGTTATTTTATCCAAGACTTGATCTCAGATGGTGTATAGGCACCAGGTGTATAGACACACACACACACACACACACACACATATATATGTACTTGACAAAAAACATTGAGTACAACGATAAAAGTCTGGTTCAAATAAAAGTTACTATATCAAACTTACATTTCAATCCCTCACTGGCAGGGGTACTAATCAATGTATTCCATCCATGTAAAAATGTACTCCATCCCCGTTGCAATGTACTCCATCCCCTCACGAAAATATATTCCATTCTCGCACAAAATGGTGGCAAAGGAAAATAACGAACATTAAAGTAAATTTTTGTGATATCTACTCCGTCTGTGTTTATCTGCAAATATAAACATGCCGTTGCACTGTAGTAATATGTGGCTAAAGTAATAATAACATTTTGAATTTTGAAATATCGTTCAGTTTCACAAATATTCAACTACAACATCAGCAACGGCAGGCGATAGCTTAAAATATGGTTCCCCTGACTGGGGATCTTCCTAAGGAATAATGGAAAGCAATAATGTATCATGTATGTAGACAGTCTCTTAATGGTGAACTGCAGGACTTCATACAATAAACTTTTAATGTCAGACATACATCACACACACACACACACACACTTGAAAATGCCGACATCCTTTCCAGTAGCCAATCACAAATAAGAATGCAAGTCATTATCCAATCACACACACTCTTACACTTTTCACATCATAGAGAAAGGGACACTAATAATAATGTAATTCTCTCCAGTAGCCAATCACAAATAAGAATGTCATAGTCATTGTCCAACCACACACATTCTTACAAACCCTTCACAACATAGACAAAGTGACGCCAATAATGTGTAAACCTTATGTATTTGAAAAATATAGAACTTCATTACATTACACCATAATAATGTATCCAATTCTGTTAGTATCAAAAAATACTTTTGATTTTACACCCTTTATGCTACATAAGTTTGTTAGAATGATGTATTCTAGTCTACACACAAGTTTGGCAGTTAATATTACTGTAAATATAGCATCTGTATATTGCAATATGTCTAGATTTCACACTTGCTAAAGGTTGGTGGAAAACTAAAACAAATATTTTTGCTGAAAATCTCACAAATCTCCTTCATCAATTTTCTGTATCGATGACTTGTAGAAATCAGATCAAATTTGTCTTGCTAAAATTTTATTGATTAAACAGTTTATGATATTTTGTTTTATGAAATCCTTGCAATGTGCAGTACAGACACATCTCAACTTTTTCAAAACACATTATTGATAAAATTGAAGAGATGGATTGATTGTTATGGTAGATTGGCAAGGAAGGCACTGTAGTTTTGTAATATTTAGATATATCACAATATAAATTTACCCCAAATATATAATTTTAAATGAACACCTGACATCAGGAAGAATACAGGCCCCAGTATAAATAATGATTAACTCAGGTAGTGCAAGAACTCAATAAATGTAGATCACTTAAAAGTTGTTGAGAGTATAAAGCCAGGTCGATTTATTTTTTATTTGGTACAAGTGGTATCTATTTCTGATAGTCAGTCTTATCTCTAACAATGGCGGCCAATGCTGTAAGATACACTGTGTTAGGGTGCCCTCAATAGTCTAATCTCTAACAATGGAGGCCGATGCTGTAAGATATACTGTGTTAGGGTGCCCTCCTCAGTCTTATCTCTAACAATGGAGGCCGATACTGTAAGATACACTGTGTTAGGGTGCCCTCGTCAGTCTTATCTCTAACAATGGAGGTCGATGCTGTAAGATACACTGTGTTAGGGTGCCCTCCTCAGTCTTATCTCTAACAATGGAGGCCAGATGCGGTAAAGATACACCGTGTTAGGGTGCCCTCGTCAGTCTTATCTCTAACAATGGAGGCCGATACTGTAAGATGCACTGTGTTAGGGTGCCCTCAATAGTCTAATCTCTAACAATGGAGGCCGATGCTGTAAGATATACTGTGTTAGGGTGCCCTCATCAGTCTTATCTCTAACAATGGAGGCCAGATGCGGTAAAGATACACTGTGTTAGGGTGCCCTCATCAGTCTTATCTCTAACAATGGAGGCCGATGCTGTAAGATACACTGTGTTAGGGTGCCCTCCTCAGTCTTATCTCTAACGATGGAGGCCAGATGTGGTATTAAAGATACACCGTGTTAGGATGCCCTCGTCAGTCTTATCTCTAACAATGGAGGCCGATGCTGTAAGATACACTGTGTTAGGGTGCCCTCCTCAGTCTTATCTCTAACGATGGAGGCCAGATGTGGTATTAAAGATACACCGTGTTAGGATGCCCTCGTCAGTCTTATCTCTAACAATGGAGACCAATGCTGTAAGATACACCATGTTAGGTGCCCTCGTCAGTCTTATCTCTAACAATGGCGGCCAATGCTGTAAGATACACTGTGTTAGGTGCCCTCGTCAGTCTTATCTCTAACAATGGCGGCCAATGCTGTAAGATACACTGTGTTAGGTGCCCTCGTCAGTCTTATCTCTAACAATGGCGGCCAATGCTGTAAGATACACTGTGTTAGTCTAATCTCCAACAATGGAGTGGGCTGGTGAGGGTAGAACTATATTGAGTAATATCTGCGTTTCACAGATTAGCAGATAATTGCTATCTGTTTGGTATGCGAATAAACTTTTGCCACAGGTGCTTATGCGTGATTGGTCAATGTATGCTAACAGGTGTAACAAGTGTTACAGGTATATAAAGGGTGTTGAAAGGCCGGTGTGTTCAATCTCGGTTGCTAACACCCACAGTCGGACATTTAAAAATAAAGATAAAAATAATTATTATAACGATGATAGTAGTTCTCTTCCTTTTCAGACAGTCTTCAGGAATTCAACTGTTAATGTTGGTACCGTTTCATGATTCTTGTTTGTTTTTTTCTATATAGCCTATTTTGTTCTGACTTTAATAACTTCATCCAGAAGACTGTATTACATCCATAAACTGAATCAACTCTGAATTGCAATATTCATAAAATGTATGGGGGAGCTGAATAAATGCGGATGGTACGTGGGGACTGCAACCAATGCAAATGCAATTTGCGCATTCTTGTTGTCATTGTACATTTGAATTCGAATGCTATGAAATTTAGAATAGATGACAATGTATCTAAGATCTTGAGATTAGAGACGTACACAATATTTTTCAGCCTTGACCCCTCCCCCCCCCAACCAAACAAAACCAAACAACAACAGCAACTACAATCTCTATTCGTAACTATAATTTCATACTAAAGAACAAGAAGTTGTTAATTTTCAATGTTTCACAATGTCTGTGATAAGCTTAAACAAAAAAACAAAGACATTATGCTTGAACCGGCAATAAAACAAAATAACCTTGAATAAAAAATACAATACGCTTGAACATTAAAAAAATGTTGGAACAGTAGAAACAACAAAACAATCTGATTTGCTGACTTTTAAGTTACAATAATTCTATAAAACACATACAAGGTGTTGAAATTGAAATTCTGAATTACAAAGTGTTATAAATTCAAATGCCCAATTCATTGCTTGCTTTGATTGCTAGTGATATTACAAATCAATTTAATACATCATATACTATAGTTACAAAGTTTGTAATTATTGCATACATAAAAAAATATATATCATGGCAGGTAATCAAATCAAGGTTTCTTAATTCTGTCAAATTGCATCTTTGAAATTATAACTCAAATTGTGATCATATCTAATCAAATTATGTTAAAATCTTAGCAAAATTACATCAAAATCATAACAGAACATAAGTAATAATACACCTAGTATGTATTGTCAGATTTTATAAAAAGTCATTTTATCAGAGGAAGATTTCAAAATGATATAAAATTCTGATGAAAATCATATCAAATATGAATCATAAATACTGCAATGTAATGTTTGATCAAATAATATTTGATCAAATTAAATGGTTGGAAAAATGGACTGATGAATGATGATTAAAAAATAATCATATCAAAATCTAATCTAAATCATATCAAATCACAAACTGATCAAAATCCTAAATAATACTACAGTGTCAGATAATATCAAATCAAATCTAAACATATCTCTACAGATGGTAGAAACTAAACCAATATTCACAACCTATTAACAAGTCATTAAAAATAATGAACATTTGATTTGTTGGTCAACAAACTGACTTCCGCTCCACATACGTTACTTTAGGTTCAAGTTAGAATAAGTTGGTCAACAAACTGACTTCCACTCCACATACGTTACTTTAGGTTCAAGTTAGAATAAGTTGGTCAACAAACTGACTTCCACTCCACATACGTTACTTTAGGTTCAAGTTAGAATAAGTTGGTCAACAAACTGACTTCCACTCCACATACGTTACTTTAGGTTCAAGTTAGAATAAGTTGGTCAACAAACTGACTTCCACTCCACATACGTTACTTTAGGTTCAAGTTAGAATAAGTTGGTCAACAAACTGACTTCCACTCCACATACGTTACTTTAGGTTCAAGTTAGAATAAGTTGGTCAACAAACTGACTTCCACTCCACATACGTTACTTTAGGTTCAAGTTAGAATAAGTTGGTCAACAAACTGACTTCCGCTCCACATACGTTACTTTAGGTTCAAGTTAGAATAAGTTGGTCAACGAACTGACTTCCGCTCCACATACGTTACTTTAGGTTCAAGTTAGAATAAGTTGGCGCCTACTTGTTCTATTTTGACAAAGTGATTGTAAAATCTTTATCAAATCATAATTCTCAAATCAAAATCCAATAATTGATATCTGATCACATCGATGGCAGATGAAATGTACATCTTAGTAGGAAATAAATATTCATTAACCAAATATTCAAAATTAACTATCAAAAAATTATATATGGAATCAATTGCTATTAAATCATCTTGTCTTGTAACTTTACTTTGCAATCACATTTACATCTGCTATGAAATCACTGCAAAACCAATCAAAATATTGCACTGAGGTCTACTTTATATAAGAAGAGTAGCTATTGGATAATCAACAGGTGTGCCAACTAAATTTGCATATTAGTACATGAAGTATCATCTGCATATTGATAAATATGATTAAGAAATAGCAAACAACTACTACACCATCACATCAATCACTGTATTATGGAAAGTAGATTTTACATTATTTTCTGTAACTTGCAGCTCTGTACCTTTGGAACAAAATATTCTAAAAATATTGTTATTTAGTGGGATTGTTCATGATTTATTAGAAATATTGCCAAGAGTTAATATTCATGAATGCACCTGGTTTTATGGCTTTAATTCATATTTTCATTGGCTAATTAGCATATTATCACATGGCAGTATTTATTACAATTTTCATGTCACTTACATCTAAACTTTGTGCTAAGAATTAGTTTAAGAAGTATAGATATACCGTAAGTCAAATTGTATGTACATCCATTACTGGGATGACAAATGGGGATGGGAAGGTTGGGGGGGGGGGGGGGGGGGCTTTTGTATTGCTAAATAAACTGAAATTTCCTATCTACTTGATATTAAGTTGTTATAACTGATACTAGTATGGTGGAGCTGATAGGATGAAGGTGAACATGTATAAATAAAGACATGAACTAAAACTATTAATACTGGATATCATAATGTTGTTAAAGCTTATACAGTACCTGCATTATAGTTTATATACTTGGGTATAAATAAAAATAAGAAATGACATTATGGCAATGAAAGAATGGAAGTAGTTCTAATACTTTGATACAAATTCTTGATACTGTGATTGTAGAGACTTGACTTGTTTGTTGAAATTTAGGAATGTTGTGTGCACTCTATCAGTACACTTTTAATTATGTACTATTGGATAATTCTGGTCTTCATAGGTTTGTTGAAATTTAGGAATGTTGTGTGCACTCTATCAGTACACTTTTAATTATGTACTATTGGATAATTCTGGTCTTCATAGGTTTGTTGAAATTTAGGAATGTTGTGTGCACTCTATCAGTACACTTTTAATTATGTACTATTGGATAATTCTGGTCTTCATAGGTTTGTTGACTATGGTATGTTTTTATTAAGGCTACCCTTGTGTATGTTAACTCTTGTCTGGTTCAAGTCACAGAAAGATAATATATTATCTGCTGAACTTATATTGTTATGTAAGAATGACGGAAACTAGTCAGAATATATATTAATCTATAGCGACAAGTTTTGTTGGAATCATCCAGTCTCATTTTTTGCTATTTACTCAGTAGGCCATTCAATTCCAATATTCTGTCACTTGTGTGAACTTGAGCACTGTCTGAAAAAGTAGCGCTGCAGTGATAAGTTTCATATCAGTGATGTCATCTGTGATAAACATTGTGCTAACTTTTCATTGCAGCTTTGCCAAAGGTTGCATATTTGTGATGTCATGTGACTAACATTGTTGAATCATTTCACTGCATTGTTGCAATAATTTGCATATTAGTGACATCATCTGTGACCAGCACTGTCCTAAAATGTTCTTATCCTCATACTACTAATATAAGTACTATTTATATCAGTGCAGATCTACCAAGTAGTTAAACTCTGTCAATACCACAAACTTTATTAGCACATCAACAATGTTTTTTCCTGAAATGTTCACATTGCCACTCTTACATCATCTTTTAGAAGTTTTTTTTTGAATTCTGATGATGTAATTCCAAACTACAAAGAAATTCTCAAAAACATTTCTTGCAAAATAAAGCTTTTTTCTTTTCTTCTATGAAGCAAGTTTAAAATGGAAATTCTTTGGCACTGTGGGTGTTTTGACTTCTTTTCTTTTAAATCTGACTCTAAAAACACAAAATACTTTCATGAAACTGTACAAAATCTGAAAACTTTGATGTTTAGCTGCAATTGCCTTCAAAAATATATATCCAATAGCTAAAAAAAATACTATATGTATGAACAGCACACGTCTTGTTGCACTGTAAAACTGCTATGACAAATAGCAGTCCTAATACAATATACAATGACATAGGCAGATATGGTATATATACACTTATATAAACTGTGTCAGATTGCGTTTCCTGGCATGGCATTACCTTTTGTAACAATGAGTTGGAATTGCTAATATCTTTCAGCTCCTGTGACAGTGGCATCCATCCAGATATGTATGGTGTCAGCTGACAGCATACTTGCAAATACATTCTCTCAAATGTTATTATTCATAACTAGAACTGTTCTCATCTTTCAGCCCGTGACTATGACAGCCATCAAAATACACACTGCTTCAGCTGAGAGTGCCAGGAGCAAATATGTGATATCATGTTTTGAACTAAAACTGTTCATATCCTTCAGCTCCTGTGACAATGACATCCATCCAGATACGCATGGCTTCAGCTGTTGGTGCCACGAGAAAATATGTTCTCTCAAATGTTTTCACACAGAATGTCATTTCAGGATTTGGACTTTTGTGTGGTCGTAAGTGATCGAAATAAACTTCTTGAATTGCTTGGAAATACATACCACCACGTGGTTTATTTTCGTTTTTATCGTTGGCGTAATACAGGAAGGATCGCTTCTGGCGATCAAAAATGAACCACCGTTTTTTCCATGTCTTGATACGTCCACCCATTTTGGTCATGTAACCCCGACAACTGGTTTTTGTTAGAATAACATCTCGACACATTTCAACGTTATGTCCTGCTGACTCTATGTGTTGCCGTAGATCCAAGTTGACACTTCGGTTTGGCAGATAACGTGTCAATGGGCGTGACTGTAAAATATCATAAATGTAATGTCATTGAGAGTACATATATCTAAGTACACTGGTGGTCAGTGTGCCTCTAGAGTCCAATGATGACTGAATTTTTAATAATAATAATAATAAGTTTGATAATAAATAACGATGAGATTGAAAGTAAATTTTTGAAATCAAGGCAATGTAAAAGCTGTAACTGTCACTTATCAGTAAAGCCAGCAAACGTACAGTTTGACAAAGTCTGTCAACCTGAACAAGCAAAATGTAACTGATAAGTAATTAGAATCCTTAGTCATGGTACAAGTAATGATAAGTAACTAGAATCCTTAGTCATGGTACAAGTAACTGATAAGTAACTAGAATCCTTAGTCATGGTACAAGTAATGATAAGTAATTAGAATCCTTAGTCATGGTACAAGTAACTGATAAGTAACTAGAATCCTTAGTCATGGTACAATTACATGTACTAGAACTAATAATTACTATGTTTTATTGACCTCATAAATGTAGGATATAACTGGGTTTGGAGATTATCAGACTTTGCTGAGATATAGCACTGATGGGAAACCTATCAAAATGTACTTTGTTCTGTTCTTAATCTGTTTAAAAGTACTTTATCTAAAACTTACTTGTTTCTTTTCATTCTGTCTTTCTCTCTCTCTAAGTTTTATTTCTTCTGCAATAATTTGTTCCCTTCTAGTAGTTTCTTCCATCAGTCTTTTTTCTAAATCTTCCCTCTTTTGTCTTTCTTCTTCTAACTGTTTATTTTCAACCTCTTTTTGTTTCTCCTGTTGGGGAAATATTCATCAATCATTATAACAATAATTACAGGTAGTTTGTTTCCACAGCTTGATACTACCAATTAAAGAGAGTTTAAAGTTTCAGTTAAGCGGCATGATGTTGTTTTACTTTTTGTTACGAATTACACAAACAAAATGAGTTGTATGAGTTGACACTTTGTATCATTGAGTACAACTCTATGAATTGACACTTTGTATCATTGAGTACAACTGTATAAGTTGACACTTTGTATCATTGAGTACAACTGTATGAGTTGACACTTTGTATCATTGAGTACAACTCTATAAGTTGACACTTTGTATCATTGAGTACAAGTCTATGAGTTGACACTTTGTATCATTGAGTACAAGTCTATGAGTTGACACTTTGTATCATTGAGTACAACTCTATGAGTTGACACTTTGTATCATTGAGTACAAGTCTATGAGTTGACACTTTGTATCATTGAGTACAAGTCTATGAGTTGACACTTTGTATCATTGAGTACAACTCTATGAGTTGACACTTTGTATCATTGAGTACAACTCTATGAGTTGACACTTTGTATCATTGAGTTCAAGTCTATGAGTTGACACTTTGTATCATTGAGTACAACTCTATGAATTGACACTTTGTATCATTGAGTACAACTCTATAAGTTGACACTTTGTATCATTGAGTACAACTCTATAAGTTGACACTTTGTATCATTGAGTACAACTCTATAAGTTGACACTTTGTATCATTGAGTACAAGTCTATGAGTTGACACTTTGTATCATTGAGTACAACTCTATGAGTTGACACTTTGTATCATTGAGTACAACTCTATAAGTTGACACTTTGTATCATTGAGTACAACTCTATAAGTTGACACTTTGTATCATTGAGTACAAGTCTATGAGTTGACACTTTGTATCATTGAGTACAACTCTATGAGTTGACACTTTGTATCATTGAGTACAAGTCTATGAGTTGACACTTTGTATCATTGAGTACAACTCTATGAGTTGACACTTTGTATCACTGAGTACAACTCTATGAGTTGACACTTTGTATCATTGAGTACAACTGTATAAGTTGACACTTTGTATCATTGAGTACAACTCTATAAGTTGACACTTTGTATCATTGAGTACAACTCTATGAATTGACACTTTGTATCATTGAGTACAACTCTATGAATTGACACTTTGTATCATTGAGTACAACTCTATGAGTTGACACTTTGTATCATTGAGTTCAAGTCTATGAGTTGACACTTTGTATCATTGAGTACAAGTCTATGAGTTGACACTTTGTATCATTGAGTACAAGTCTATGAATTGACACTTTGTATCATTGAGTACAAGTCCATGAATTGACACTTTGTATCATTGAGTACAAGTCTATGAGTTGACACTTTGTATCATTGAGTACAACTGTATGAGTTGACACTTTGTATCATTGAGTACATGTCCATGAATTGACACTTTGTATCATTGAGTAAAACTCTATGAGTTGACACTTTGTATCATTGAGTACAACTGTATGAATTGACACTTTGTATCATTGAGTACATGTCCATGAATTGACACTTTGTATCATTGAGTACAAGTCTATGAGTTGACACTTTGTATCATTGAGTACAACTGTATAAGTTGACACTTTGTATCATTGAGTACATGTCCATGAATTGACACTTTGTATCATTGAGTACAACTCTATGAATTGACACTTTGTATCATTGAGTACAACTCTATGAATTGACACTTTGTATCATTGAGTACAAGTCTATGAGTTGACACTTTGTATCATTGAGTACAACTGTATGAGTTGACACTTTGTATCATTGAGTACAAGTCTATAAGTTGACACTTTGTATCATTGAGTACAAGTCTATGAGTTGACACTTTGTATCATTGAGTACAACTGTATAAGTTGACACTTTGTATCATTGAGTACAAGTCTATGAGTTGACACTTTGTATCATTGAGTACAACTCTATGAGTTGACTTCCAAAACTATTGACCTAAGTGGACCTTGTAACTTCCAATACGAGTGACCTAAGAGGACCTTGTAACTTCCAATACGAGTGACCTAAGGGGACCTTGTAACTTCCAATACGAGTGACCTATGTGGACCTTGTAACTCCCAATATGAGTCACCTAAGGGGCCTTGTAACTTCCATGACAAGAAGTGACCTAAAGAAACAAGAAGTGACAACGTTCAAAGTATTCTCCGACTGTATGAAGAAAAAATATGAGGGAAGAATCATAATTAATGAAAAATGTGGAAGACTGGTGGTAACTTTGAACATTTTGTCTCATATTTCCAGTACTGCAGAATAAATGACAGATGCATGTCATCATGATGAAGAACAACCTGGGTATAAATACCATATATTTTGTTTGAAGACATTCTTGGCTGTGGTACAATGCCATTTGTTTGAAACTTTGAAACTACACTTATCAGAAACTTTTCAGTTACAGACACAAGTCCAAAATTAACAAAGCATACATTTATTTGGTAACATGAGATGAACCACAAAATAACCAAATACCTGTTCTAGTATAATTGTTAACTTCTCTGCTTGAGCTGCTTCCAACAATTTCTCTATTTCTGCTAACTTACGTCTTTCTAGATCTTCATTGCTGTCAAATCAAAACAAAAAAACATTTCATTCAAGTTTGATCTCTCTATACCATTTTTCGTCACTGTGTTTTTAAAATTTACCAGCGTTCCTGTTTCATTTTACCAGTGTTCCAACATGATAGATTCTATGGTAAGCACTGTCACTTGTAGTTCCTTCCATATTCTTCTATTACTTGGGTTCCCCAACCTTAGCAAAAAACACTGTGTTGGGTATTGAGATTATATATCAACTATTAGACTTTATCACTAGTACCATATTAATTTTGCACTGTTGCTAGGATATCTTTTAAAATGTAATTAATTTTGCTAATTTTTCATTAACGCTGTCAAAAAATTTTTTTGACTCATTCTTTGCTACAGTAAATCATCACTGCTCTGAGTATTTTGTTATGTACTCTCGTTACTATGGTAACTTTGAATTGATATTTTGTTTATGTAAGATAACTTGGTGTTTTACCTATATCTGTCAGTCTTTGTCCATAAAGTATTTATTGTTGCTAAAGTAAGTTTTGTTGTTGCCATGGTAAGAAACATTACCCACACAATTACCTACATGTACCTCTCTCTAGCTAGTGGACTGATCGACAGTTTCACTACTAATGGAAACATTACCCACACGGTTACCTACCTTTCTCTAGCTAGTGGACTGATTGGCAGTTTACTTGGACTTGGTGGCAGTACAGATAAATCTTCATCATTGGCAACTCTGATTAACTTTGGACTGGCATGAAATCTAGCTGGAGATTCTAACAATCCTTCTATACTCTCAAAGCTAGACACACTGCCAGCATCACTGACACTACCGGCTTCTGATTTAGTAGTTGATGAACTCGATGAAGTAGAAGGCATGGTGGCGCTACGCTTCTTTTCCCACTGAGCTTTCACTTCATCAGCTGCTTTCTGTTTTAGTTCTAGAAGACGTCGTTTCTGTTCTTCTATCACCATGTCACCTGAAATTTTTGAGATCTCCATTATACAAAGTCTCAACACACAAATTCATGTTACACGTACAGCTGTAGTTTCCATACAAGTACAACGACATTCCCTTCACGTTACAGGTACAGCTGTAGTTTTCATACAAGTACAACGACATTCCCTTGACGTTACAGGTACAGCTGTAGTTTTCATACATTCCCTTGACATACAGTCACAAATTGAGGTTACATTAACCTTTCCTAAGTCTTACAAATCAAAAGGGACAACTTCTAGCCTGATTGTTCTACACAGTGGCATTCATGCCTATATCATCACTTTTGCAGAGCTACAATATATCACATTCCAACTATCACAAAAACAAAAGATTGTAAAGTTTGGCCACTAGGCTGTGCTATTTGGTGACAGATTTTTGACTGAAATTGAAGACCATCTGTTACATTCACTTTACAACAAAAGTCAAAGGCATTCTGAAATCTAATATTTGGCAATGATAGGATTTGCAATGTCTTGTAAGACAGTGTTTGTTCTCACATACCTGTTTGTTCTAAGTGTAGTTTTCGATTCCTTTCTATATCACTCCATGTTGTTGAAGCTTTCCTAGGTAGACTGGATTCATCACTGCTACCCTTCTCTCTCTTTAAAGACGATGATTTACATGATGATGTTGAGTTCTTTCTTTCTTTCAGATATTCATCACTTAGACAAACCGTATGATGAAGTTTTAACCTTCGTTCTTCTATTTCCCTTATCTTGTCCTAACAATGTACAAAGATATAAATGATATTAAACTAATTAACTAATCTATATACATGACAACATCATATAATTTATATACATGACAACAAAACATCATATAATCTATACACATGACAACATCATATAATCTATACACATGACAACATCATATAATCTATACACATGACAACATCATATAATCTATACACATGGCAACATCATATAATCTATACACATGACAACATCATATAATCTATACACATGACAAAATCATATAATCTATACACATTACAACATCATATAATCTATACACATGACAACATCATATAATCTATACACATGACAACATCATATAATCTATACACATGACAACATCATATAATCTATACACATGGCAACATCATATAATCTATACACATGACAACATCATATAATCTATACACATGACAACATCATATAATCTATACACATGGCAACATCATATAATCTATACACATGACAACATCATATAATCTATACACATGACAACATCATATAATCTATACACATGACAACATCATATAATCTATACACATGACAACATCATATAATCTATACACATGACAACATCATATAATCTATATACATGACAACATCATATAATCTATACACATGGCAACGTCATATAATCTATACACATGACAACATCATATAATCTATACACATGGCAACATCATATAATCTATACACATGACAACATCATATAATCTATACACATGGCAACGTCATATAATCTATACACATGACAACATCATATAATCTATACACATTACAACATCATATAATCTATACACATGACAACATCATATAATCTATACACATGACAACATCATATAATCTATACACATGACAACATCATATAATCTATATACATGACAACATCATATAATCTATACACATGACAACATCATATAATCTATACACATGACAACATCATATAATCTATACACATGACAACATCATATAATCTATACACATGACAACATCATATAATCTATACACATGACAACATCATATAATCTATACACATGACAACATCATA
This sequence comes from Glandiceps talaboti, assembly GCF_964340395.1. NCBI lineage: Eukaryota > Metazoa > Hemichordata > Enteropneusta > Spengelidae > Glandiceps > Glandiceps talaboti. The sequence goes on along the minus strand of NC_135557.1, from coordinate 26,621,504 downwards.
TAATCTATATACATGACAACATCATATAATCTATACACATGACAACATCATATAATCTACACACATGACAACATCATATAATCTATACACATGGCAACATCATATAATCTATACACATGACAACATCATATCTCCAATGACTAAGATAGTTGAGTTTAAAGTGTGAAAACTACAGACATGAATCTCGTGACACTCATTAAACTTGCTTTTGGTAAACTTAGCAAAAACATGAGACTTGTAGACTCACATTTGGTAAATGTAGGAGAGAGCAAAAAATACTCACAGGAAACACAGCAAACAGTACATAGTGATTTAATACATGGGTAAAACAGTCCTCTAAGATGTAGAGTTCTACAGAAGTTTAAGCTAGAGAGATTAAGAGTCAGTCTCTATCCTAGTCAACATTACATTTTAGAGAACAGTTTTACCTACATTGTTCTACACCTCTTTTAATACAGTCCTACCAACATTTATTCATAGTACATATATAAGGATAGATATAAATAAAACATTACAGTTTTACCTACATTGTTCTACACCTCTTTTAATACAGTCCTACCAACATTTATTCATAGTACATATATAAGGATTAGATATAAATAAAACATTACAGTTTTACCTACATTGTTCTACACCTCTTTTAATACAGTCCTACCAACATTTATTCATAGTACATATATAAGGATTAGATATAAATAAAACATTACATTTTAGAGAACAGTTTTACCTACATTGTTCTACACCTCTTTTAATACATTCCGACCAACATTTATTCATAGTACATATATAAGGATTAGATATAAATAAAACATTACAGTTTTACCTACATTGTTCTACACCTCTTTTAATACAGTCCTACCAACATTTATTCATAGTACATATATAAGGATTAGATATATTAAAAATAAAACATTACATTTTAGAGAACAGTTTTACCTACATTGTTCTACACCTCTTTTAATACAGTCCGACCAACATTTATTCATAGTACATATATAAGGATTAGATATAAATAAAACATTACATTTTAGAGAACAGTTTTACCTACATTGTTCTACACCTCTTTTAATACAGTCCGACCAACATTTATTCATAGTACATATATAAGGATAGATATAAATAAAACATTAATTTACCTTGTTAAAAGTCTCATCATTTTCATAACTCCATTCCATACCCCTGGCTTTCACAACTAACACATCATACTCATTTTCTATTTTTTCCAAATTGTCCTTTTCCTGTCAACAAAATTATCAGTTTTAGAACTCTAGCAGTTATATACACATATACATGTACACATAGTTCCTGAGGTGAGGACTGAGTGTGTGTGTGTGTGTGTGTGTGTGTGTGTGTGTGTGTGTGTGTGTGTGTGTGTGTGTCTGTGTGTGTATGTGTGCATGTGTGTGTATGTGTGTCTGTGTGTGTCTGTGTACATGTGTATGTGTGTATGCATGTGTGTGTTCGTGTTCACATGCATGTGTGTGCACTATTTACTTGAACTAAGAATTGTACATTGTTTGAGTTTCTACATCTTATAAAACCTTTGTTCCTTTGTTTTCCCGTTTTCTTTCTTTTCAGAGAAAGAAATGCTACTGCAAGTCATAATCCCAAGAAAGGTTGTACATGTATATAAAGCAATATTAAACAAAATCAAAAGTATGATTTATCTTCAGCCATACCTTAATATACAATTCATCTACTTTTTGTCTCCTTGATTCAATTTCTGCCTTCTTCTCTTTTGCTTCAATGATGACATCACTCAACTGTCCTTCCAAATCGCTTACATTATCCTTCAAGACAAACAGAAGATGAAAGTACTTATGAGTAAACTTTGGCACTATGCCAGAAATTATTGGTAATATGCCAAGAGTTACTAAACACTGTCAATTTGCCAAATACATATATTAAAATGACGGCAGCTATTTTGAATTACAAATTTAGTTTGTTTCTAGGTTCCAAACAACAAGACTTAGTTTAGTTTGTGTAATCATTAGGTAACATTTCACAAAAATTGTTATCTTTCAGTTATTGCTTGTATTTTCCCAAGCCACTGATAACAGAATTATGCATTTAGCATTTTAAAATAAACATTTTTAAAACAATTGATATATTGAATTGGATGCTTTAATTAATTCATATTTGTGAGCTTTAAATTACATAATGTCTTTATAAACCTTTAGCTTGCAATGATTTGCCAAAAAAAAAAGAGTGCACACACACAGAGCTAGTAATAGTTGGATCTATAAGCATGCAAGAGAGACTACAGTGACGCTCCTAAAGATAGAGCTAGTTGAACTTCATGCAGAACCACACAAGATTTAAATAAAAATTAATAAAAGTGAAGCAGCTGATTGCGATGATAGTGGTCACCCATCACCATAATACCATGCCTACATCTAAAAGTAACTTTAAGGAGATTTTCAATATTAACAAATTCATTTTAACCTGGAAAACCAAGATATGGCAAAACTTATCATACAGTAACAGACTATATAAAGTACCCAAATAACACACAGATTATAGTTTCTGACTTGCAATCATTCATATTATCAATGAGTCCATAATCTCTGCAAGATGCTATAGTAATTATTACACTTGACTTTATCTAACCAGAACATAGCATACTACAGAATGTAGTTCATACTAAGTGTATCCAACCAGAATATAGCATATTATGTTGAACATACCTGACTGTAGTCTATATACTTATGTATGCCATGTGCTACATGCTACAATCAGGTAGGGTCAACATAATGTTATATTTTGGTTTGATACACTTGGTAAGAAGTACATACTGTAGTGAGCTAAGTTTGGGTTTCAATAAAGTAGGGTGTATTAATTATAATAGTATTTTGATTTGATTCAAATATCTTTGGAATTCCATTGCCAGGGACTTAATTTCATTGCCAGGGACTTAGTTCCATTGCCAGGGACTTAATTTCATTGCCAGGGACTTAATTTCATTACCAGGGACTTAATTCCATTGCCAGGGACTTAATTCCATTGCCAGGGACATAATTTCATTGTACTTTATGACTTCTATTTTTAGTGGAGTGTTTCCTTTAATTGTTCACTGAACACAGCACCAATCTCTTTTTGCACACTTCTTGATTTTCTAACTTGTATATAGGTAAACTACCATATGTCAATATTGTACACACAGTGACATGTATTCACACAGATCATAATTTAATTTATTTTAGCCAATTTTAAAATACACACAGCTATTTCAATAAATGACTGTGACTTTAAGAAGGCAATACAGTGTATGTCATTGTGTGTGTGTCTGTCTGTGTGTGTGCCTGTTTGTGTGAAGTTCAAATCTGAAAAGAAATATAAATGGTGCATATACACATTACAATTGTACAGATACAGAAAAAGCACAATGAACATTGACAAAAACATAGACCATAATCTACTGTAGTTGGTGGTAATTCTGTCAAAGACTCATTCTCATTAGCTGAATTACAAGTCTACTTGTTGTTGATGGTATTATGTACTGACTTGATGTCCATATGTAAACAATACAAATACACTATCCCCATCACCAACCACCCTAATATGTAATCATTTATCAACAAATTACAAATGGATGTAGAGTTTTGATCACTGGGCAATCCTAACTTTTTCAGGAAGGCCATCATATACATGTATAAGTAATAATCAAAATAAGAACACATGTCACCAGTACAAACCACAAGTTAGTCATGAAACGACTAGAGAGTAAACATAAACGTCCAATCATGTCTATGTCTTACTTAGAACTATAGATAATCACAATTATGACACTGTCATAACACTCTACTCAGTTTGCTGTTTGTTAGCTGACATCTTTTTCAAATTGACTACAGTTGGAAAGGCTACATGCTAGTCTTGTAATTAAACCAGTGTGATTTTACACTTGATATGGATGCTATAGATGATTGTGGCAAATACTAAATAGGGAAAATACTTTAGTTGGATATTAAGAGTTGTAGTATAAAGTGACGATAAGCTGAGACACCACAAAGAAATACCACCAACTACAATATCTTACAGACTACTACAAACACAGAGCAACTTTAATAAAGAAAGTGAAATAAATAAATGTTATTTATCCAAAATTTAGACAGATTGAAGGAGAACTATATGAGAGACATGTACTGAATTGTATACTGCTACCTTCTTTGTTTTATTATAAGTACTTTTTCCATGCTCTCCATCGCCAACATTTGTCTGCTAAAAACATTGATGGTAAGGAGAAAAGGTAACTGTTAACAATCTACACTTGGTATCTAAGATCACAGACTGTTATCGTTCACACTGTTTACTGCAATACTGGGGATGACAGATCACAGACTGTTATCGTTCACACTGTTTACTGCAATACTGGGGATGACAGATCACAGACTGCTATCATTCACACTGTTTACTGCAATACTGGGGATGACAGATCACAGACTGCTATCATTCACACTGTTTATTGCAATACTGGGGATGACAGATCACAGACTGCTATCATTCACACTGTTTACTGCAATACTGGGGATGAATGATCACAGACTGTTATCATTCACACTGTTTACTGCAATACTGGGGATGACAGATCACAGACTGTTATCATTCACACTGTTTATTGCAATACTGGGGATGACAGATCACAGACTGCTATCATTCACACTGTTTACTGCAATACTGGGGATGAATGATCACAGACTGTTATCATTCACACTGTTTACTGCAATACTGGGGATGACAGATCACAGATTGCTATCATTCACACTGTTTATTGCAATACTGGGGATGACAGATCACAGACTGCTATCATTCACACTGTTTATTACAATACTGGGGATGAATGATCACAGACTGTTATCATTCACACTGTTTACTGCAATACTGGGGATGACAGATCACAGACTGCTATCATTCACACTGTTTATTGCAATACTGGGGATGAATGATCACAGACTGTTATCATTCACACTGTTTACTGCAATACTGGGGATGACAGATCACAGACTGCTATCATTCACACTGTTTATTGCAATACTAGGAATGAATGATCACAGACTGCAATCATTCACACTGTTTATTACAATACTGGGGATGCGATGAGACTGTATTATTATATGGAGGGGGGAGAGGACTTCACACCCTCTACCAATCTGATAAAAAGCCGATGTAGATGTCGGCTAATTGTTCACTGCTATTTTACCTTCGTTATTTTGCCTAAATTGACCTTTGTGGTACATGTTTACGTTTTTATCCTGATCGCCTCCTCTACATCTATACTCAATGGGGCAAGAAAATCAACTAGAGCAAAAGTGATGCCGGTGCAATTAACTGCATTTATGCAGTCATTCAAAGCACAATTGAAACTTTCACTGCTTGAGGTACTCTTTCTGCAATTGTGCCACAGAGGGCGCTCTTCACTTATGCCAAATCATAATGTTGATACAATAGCATTGAAAAAATTGAATCTCAAAAGAGTAAAAGTTAGCAACAGTGGAAAAAATACTCACCACACGACTTTGTAATTGTTTTTGTTTCTCTTGTTCTTCTCGACTTAACTCCAATTCAATAATTTCTTGCTCTTCCTCCATCCTGGCCTCAGTTTCTAAATAATGAAACTCCAAATCTTCAAATGTCTTCCTCTCAATTTCTATCATTTCAGATTTCTGTTTCAGTTTTGTTTCCATTTCTTCTTTTTCATTGCTATTACATGATTCTAATAATATCTTAAGTTCTTCATATTCTTGTTCCAGAGTTTGTATTGTTTGTCTGGCATCATCCAAGGCTTGTCGTTCCTGCTTCGTTAAAAAACAACAATATTCACTTGTAGCAAAATGTTTGTAAAAGACAACAAGAGTAAGCACATGAAAGTCTCTCTCTCTCTCTCTCTCTCTCTCTCTCTCTCTCTCTCTCTGTCTCTGTCTCTCTCTCTCTCTCTCTCTCTCTCTCTCTCTCTCTCTCTCTCTCTCTCTCTCTCTCTCTCTCTCTCTCTCCCTCCCTCCCTCCCCCCCTCCCTCCCTCCCTCCCCCCCCTTCCTCCCTCCCTCCCTCCCTCCCTCCCTCCCTCCCTCTCTCTCTCTCTCTCTCTCTCTCTCTCTCTCTCTCTCTCTCTCTCTCTCTCTCTCTCTCTCTCTCTCTCTCTCTCTCTCTCTCTCTCTCTCTCTCTCTCTCTCTCTCTCTCTCTCTCTCTCTCTCTCTCTCTCTCTCTCTCTCTCTCTCTCTCTCTCTCTCTCTCTCTCTCTCTCTCTCTCTCTCTCTCTCTCTCTCTTTCTGTTTCACTGTAAACAAAATGTATCTCCATCTGTCTGTGTTGGTCTCCTTGTCTTTCTCTCTTTCCAGTTTTAAAAGCAATGTTAATTTGACCTCAGTAAAGACCACATAAAGATAAGTACTCACCCTATCTCTTTCATATAAAGCACTTTGACTGAGTTGTTTTTTCACCTGCATGACAGTCTGCATCTGTTCTGTATCTTCCTGTAGTTGATCCATTTCAGATTTATGTTCACCTTCTAACAGAGCCTGCTCTATCTCAATCTGCCAAGTCAAAGTTAACATCTGGTTATTAGTATTTGATTCAGTAACACTTGCAAGTTTCAATAGCTTTTTGGTGAAAATTCACATTATAAAAATTCACGTTCAAATAACAATGCAAAGCTGCATCAACTGTTAACACAGGCAGGGGTAAAGAATCATTTATGTATATATATACAATATCGTTCATATTTCATTGACAAAACAACAGAGTTGTTCAAATTTCATTTATAAAACAACAAAGCTTAGCTATAAATATGATCTACCTCTCGTAGGACTTCCTCTGTATCAGCATCTAACTCTTCTAGCTGTAGTTCTAAAGCTTCAATTCTACCAACACAGTGTTCACGTTGACTTTGAAGTCTTTCCATATCATTGGTTATCTCCTACAAATTTAAAACATAATATTACATTACATAACTTTGTAAGGGGCACAAACTGCATTGATATGGTTGTTTTTTTGTTGTTTTTTGGGGGGGAGGCATAACTTTTGGTGTAGATTGAAAAATTGTCTTGTACATTAATCACTGAAGCACATTTTAACCATCACTTGCTAAAGGCAGAACTCAAACCAGGTATTAACCCTTACAACACTATGTCTATATACAAAAAAAAATGTATGCAGACAGTCCCTTCCAGGTTCCTAGGCCACATCTGCATATCTGCAGACAAGTTTACTCATTTGCATAAGCCAAATATTCACCTCTTCCCCTCATATCTGGGTAAATTAATTTGTTAATTAATATTCATTTGACAATATATATGTAATAGGTGGCTAGGGAAAAAACTAGGATTGATTGCATGTTTTATTATTCCTTTCAAGTTACAGTTGATAGTCACAGAGTAAGTAAGATCCTCCTCTGTAGTTGAAAAAAGCCCTTGGCCTAGGGAGTCTTCTGCATACAATTCTATGGCATCTTATTGGTTAAAATACAATATTGATTAATTTTATAAACATTCATCCAACTGCATCAATACAATCCACTGTAATTATAACACAACTAGAAATTACAACTTTTTTGTATAAATTTGCAGTTTATAATATTTCATATTTATTATTATCAAATATCTTTATGTAAAGTAAAACATAAATGGCATATGATACATTTTTAGTAATGACAAACTATTCATTGATATAATTTTTGAGTTTGATATACATTTTAAATTGACATCAACCATCAAAAGACAAATATAAGTGAAATTTTCAAGGTCGACGAAAGTATTAACTTAGTAATTTGTAAAATGCCAAATGTAACATAGATTAAAGGACCTTTTCTCTTGTTTATAATACTCAAAACACTTAAGACTGTCCAACTAGCTAAATGTATTACCCATAAAAACTGGCTTCTCTGATGATGTTTTGACATAACTTACATGTAAATTCAGTGTTGGTTTACTGGCCTCCTCCTGTAGTTGTTCAACTCTCTGTGGTTTCCTAACCCTTGGTGGTTTAGGTGGTGGTGTATTTTTACCACAGTAATCATCCTCAGCCTGTATTCGTAGTGGAGATGCTGGTGGCTTCCCTGTCAATCCTGGGGAAAGCTGTCCAAGTTTTGTATAATCCCCAACAGGTGATCTTTCTGTGACCTCTGAACTTGACGTTTCTTGTTCATCATCCTCATTTTTTCCATCTTGTTGTTCTTGCTCATATTCAGCACAGATATTCAGAATTTCTTCCAATCTCTGTCTTTCTAGAGTTGCCATTTGTTGTTCTCTTTTCCTCTCAGCAATCATTTGTTCATGTTTAACACAGAGTTCCTTCTGTAAGTCATCATCAAAATCGTCTGGGTCAACATGTACAGTTCTTCTGTACTCCAATTTTGTGGCATCTTCCATTGTTATGGGTGCTCTGTTCTGATTGCTTGTATCAAAATCATTGGAATGGACACTTGATATTGTTGCGACAGAACTTGTCGATGATTTATCAGAATCCGACTGATCTATTCTGGGATGACCTCTCTGCGTTGGTGACGTACAAGGACTTTTCTTACCAGTATATAAACTACTCTGACCTAATTTTATCCGGCTTGGTGATGTTGGTTTTTTATATTCTCCTAATGCTGGCAACCCATTATGTGTTAACTTCGGACTAAGACACAATGAATTTGGTGATTGTGGTGTCGATGGTACTTCCTCAAAACGTGCCCTAATAGCACTCACTGGAGGTCGGAAATCATTTGTCACATTAGATGGATCAGCATCGTCCACCAAGACAGTTTCTTTGATGACATCAGGTGTGCCATAAATGGGTGACATCGGTGAGTTTGGAGGACTTGATATCATTTGAATATCATCATTGAAATGTACACTTTTTAAGATCTGATCAAGATCATCTTCAATTTTTTCCAGTGGACTTCTTACCTCCGG
>NC_135557.1:26505113-26607613 GCF_964340395.1 Glandiceps talaboti | reverse complement strand
ATTATTAGTATTGGCTATCCAGCTAGTGATAGTAGTGAACCAAGCAAGTCTCTGGGTTAGATGTAGACATGGTGTGGAGTGAAATTGTAGGATTTGACTTTCAAGCAGTAAACAAACCCTGTTTCAACTAGATACTCTTTCACATTCCTTACTAGTGCCAGTGGTAGTAGGACCACATTGTAAACAGTTTTATTACCATGGTCCAATGGGATACAGTATTATATCATACCTTGGGAAAGTTTACTCTGATCATTATGAGCCAATGAAATACAGTATTGCATCTTACCTTAGGTTTAATAGTTTATAAAGAGTTGTTATATTTTGAACCTCTATGGTCCAATGAAATACTGTGTTGCATCTTACCTTGGGTTAATCTACATGGAGTTGTTATATTTTGACCATCAATAGTGCATGGTCCAATAGGATACAGTGTTACTTCATCATTGACTGTTTTAATGTAGCAATGTTCAGCCTCTACACCAGTACCACTGATAACGATGTCTGGTTGTTGTCCAGCGTCAGCACGACCAATATATGTCTTCCCTGCAAAATATGACAAAATTGCAATTCTACATGTATTGGAATCATGATTGAAGTTGTATTAGGTAGTAAGATCTAAATGATAGTGATGTGTCATTTGCTGTTACTTTATTCACATGAAATATGACATCACATGGCTTGTTGTTACTAGTATGTCACTCACAAATAACAACTGAAAATACCAATTCTGATTAAAATGTAACAAAAATTCATATGGAGACTGTGCAAAATTACAAAAGTAATTTCATTGATGACAGGAAGATTAGAAATATTAATATTGCTTATTAAGTTTGATAATTATAGTGATTTCCAGTACTTTGCTCAAATGCTTTTTGAGAATCATTAGTGACTTCTGCCATGGACCTACAATGGCAAAATGGCCATTTATACTTCCTCAACTCTCTGAGCCAAACAATCCATTGCAGCCTCTAGCTCTGTTAGCAAATAGGAATAAAACATTTACATTGTAACCTCTATCCTACCAGGTATTTAATTTATACAGCTTGGTTGACTGAAATATACTCCTGGTTCAAATCTTGCCCAAGGACATACTGGTAAACAATCAGTTAACTACACTAACCATTTCACCACAATGACTTACCTTCTGGCAATGGTAGTAATGTAACTGCTGTACTCAACCTCCCACCACCTAGACTTACTAGATGTGGTTTCTCACTCTGAACTCGTATAGCTTTACCAGTATTGGTATACGCTAAACTCCCGTCCTGAAATATAATATATAACATTGTAGTATTCTGACTGAGATCCATTGCGAACATCAGAAAATTGACAACATATAATGATGTGAAAGTCTGGTTTCCTGTTTGCAAAAATCTAAAAATATCCCCAACACAATGCCTGCACTAATGACTAATATCTTGTTATGTATTGTTAAATCAGTAGAGACTATGGTTGGCTCTGTAAGGGTGGTCTTATTATCTACATCACTAATTACAACCAATTATTTAGTTTTTCCAGTTGTGAATCAAAAATGTGAAACAATCACCATCACCAAATAGTGAACTATCAAATATATTTAACAGTTCATTGATTGGAAATAATAGTAGTACTAGTACTGTAGCTGATGCTCAATTAACAGTTCATTGATTGGAAATTATGGTAGTACTAGTACTGTAGCTGATGTTTAATTAACAGTTCATTGATTGGAAATAATAGTAGTACTAGTACTGTAGCTGATGCTCAATTAACAGTTCATTGATTGGAAATTATGGTACTAGTACTGTAGCTGATGCTCAATTAACAGTTCATTGATTGGAAATTATGGTAGTACTAGTACTGTAGCTGATGTTTAATTAACAGTTCATTGATTGGAAATTATGGTACTAGTACTAGTACTGTAGCTGATGTTCAATTGAAATATAAATAGCTATGAAAGGAAATGTCTACTCCAAGTTAGTTAATTACTGACATAAATATTTGTATATTTCCCTAGTCATATGGCTCTGAAACTGTAATATGCCTCGACAAGGCTGATTAAGATTGTACAAATTAAAGCCTATACATGTATGATATAGTTATAGATAGTAGTAATCTTGATATCATAATTGGAAAACATGATAGGAGACTATGACCAACTCACAGATAGAGAGAAAATGACTACCCTGGTCTGCAAGGTACATGTATGTCATGATACTAGGGTGCCCTCACTCATCAGTCAAACCCTATCACATTGGCAAGGGTGGAGCAACACAATGTACATGTATCTTTCAGTCTATGTCTACCCAGAAGTTTAAATTGCTGATATTACATGTATGTATGTTGGAGAATATACATGTATTGTACATAGTTCAAACAATTAATAGGGCAGTAAAATGCATGGTTACTTTGAACTGGAAAATTTTAAATGAAAGCAATGTTACGATTCCTCTGCTACTTTGTTTCATTGACCTTGTCATATGACTCAGGACCTGTCACATATCCCAACAAGTCTGGTCAAGATTGTACAAAGTCATTTTCTAATTGAACAATACCATTATACTGTACATACAATGAGTAAGTCAGTTGTATACTAATCTCTATTATACCACCATATTCAAAACATAATAACACTTATTGCCATCATCAAAATAACAATGAGTTCACATATTATACCTCATTCACATCATACACAGTAAAAGACAAAAGCATTTTTTTCAAACTTCATGCTAATTCTAATATCAATTATTACATTGACAAATACACTTCCTGTTCCAGATTTCGTACCTTGGAAATAATGTTTTACTAATCTTTTATGGCCCTGATATGGGATTATGGACACAGGATGTACAGCAGAAAGGTCTGAATTTAGGAGGGCCTGAAAGCCATACTACTGAGGTCCACAAAACCCACATCTGGACTGTAAAGGTTCAAACTTCTATCATATACCCCATTAGTGACACTGCAGAGAGACATCATTTAAATCACATACAATAACCACATCACAGTGAAACATTATTTTATTGAGAAAAAAACAAAACCAAATCACTGAGCAAATATATAATCGACAAGCGCGCTACCATATTTGAGCAGAGTGTGCCAAGGTGTGATACAGAAAATGATTGTATGAATTCAATGAGCATATTCTCCATTGAATTACAAGTAGGAAGAGATACTGAGTACATGATAAATACATCATTGTACACAACACTATATTACATATATACTGTAGATGTTATAACTTGGAACTATGCCATATTTACATGTATATTTGATAGTGTAGCATATTATATTCCACATAGCATTGTATTCCATACAAATAAATGTTTATGTAACTGATAACTTGAAACGAAACCATGCTTTTAAGTGTCATACATGTACATGTAGCATAATCCTATTTCATGGACTGTACAGTAATAGACTGTACAGTAATAGACTACAGTATTAGACTGTACAGTAATAGACTGTGCAGTAATAGACTGTGCAGTAATAGACTGTGCAGTAATAGACTGTACAGTATAGACTGTGCAGTAATAGACTGTACAGTAATAGACTGTGCAGTAATAGACTGTACAGTATTAGACTGTACAGTAATAGACTGTACAGTAATAGACTGTGCAGTAATAGACTGTACAGTAATAGACTGTACAGTAATAGACTGTACAGTATTAGACTGTACAGTATTAGACTGTGCAGTAATAGACTGCAGTAATAGACTGTACAGTATTAGACTGTACAGTATTAGACTGTGCAGTAATAGACTGTACAGTATTAGACTGTACAGTATTAGACTGTACAGTAATAGACTGTACAGTAATAGACTGTGCAGTAATAGACTGTACAGTAATAGACTGTACAGTAATAGACTGTACAGTAATAGACTGTACAGTATAGACTGTACAGTATTAGACTGTGCAGTAATAGACTACAGTAATAGACTGTACAGTATTAGACTGTGCAGTAATAGACTGTGCAGTAATAGACTGTACAGTATTAGACTGTGCAGTAATAGACTGTACAGTATTAGACTGTACAGTAATAGACTGTACAGTAATAGACTGTGCAGTAATAGACTGTACAGTAATAGACTGTACAGTAATAGACTGTACAGTATAGACTGTACAGTATTAGACTGTGCAGTAATAGACTACAGTAATAGACTGTGCAGTATTAGACTGTGCAGTAATAGACTGTGCTGTAATAGACTGTACAGTATTAGACTGTGCAGTAATAGACTGTACAGTATTAGACTGTACAGTAATAGACTGTACAGTAATAGACTGTGCAGTAATAGACTGTACAGTAATAGACTGTACAGTAATAGACTGTACAGTATAGACTGTACAGTATTAGACTGTGCAGTAATAGACTACAGTAATAGACTGTGCAGTAATAGACTGTGCAGTAATAGACTGTGCAGTAATAGACTGTACAGTATTAGACTGTGCAGTAATAGACTGTACAGTAATAGACTGTACAGTAATAGACTGTACAGTAATAGACTGTACAGTATTAGACTGTACAGTATTAGACTGTGCAGTAATAGACTGTACAGTATTAGACTGTACAGTATTAGACTGTACAGTATTAGACTGTGCAGTAATAGACTGTACAGTAATAGACTGTACAGTATTAGACTGTACAGTATTAGACTGTGCAGTAATAGACTGTACAGTAATAGACTGTGCAGTAATAGACTGTGCAGTAATAGACTGTACAGTAATAGACTGTACAGTATTAGACTGTACAGTATTAGACTGTGCAGTAATAGACTGTACAGTATTAGACTGTACAGTATTAGACTGTGCAGTAATAGACTGTGCAGTAATAGACTGTACAGTAATAGACTGTACAGTATTAGACTGTACAGTATTAGACTGTGCAGTAATAGACTGTGCAGTAATAGACTGTACAGTAATAGACTGTACAGTATTAGACTGTACAGTATTAGACTGTGCAGTAATAGACTGTGCAGTAATAGACTGTACAGTATTAGACTGTACAGTAATAGACTGTGCAGTATTAGACTGTACAGTAATAGACTACAGTAATAGACTGTACAGTAATAGACTGTACAGTATTAGACTGTGCAGTAATAGACTGTACAGTAATAGACTGTACAGTATTAGACTGTGCAGTAATAGACTGTGCAGTAATAGACTGTACAGTAATAGACTGTACAGTATTAGACTGTGCAGTAATAGACTGTGCAGTAATAGACTGCACAGTAATAGACTGTACAGTATTAGACTGTGCAGTAATAGACTGTACAGTAATAGACTGTACAGTAATAGACTGTATAGTAATAGACTGTACAGTAATAGACTGTACAGTATTAGACTGTACAGTAATAGACTGTATAGTAATAGACTGTACAGTAATAGACTGTACAGTAATAGACTGTACAGTATTAGACTGTGCAGTAATAGACTGTACAGTAATAGACTGTACAGTAATAGACTGTGCAGTAATAGACTGTACAGTATTAGACTGTGCAGTAATAGACTGTGCAGTAATAATAATGTTGGTTTCTTATATAGCGCTTTCCCACTCCGTGCTCAAAGCGCTTTACAATTATTACCCCTGGCTCGGATCAGAACAGATTAGTCTTCCTCAACTCCCCGGGGAGCATACAATCCATTGCAGCCATTTAAGCGCATAGGATTAAAGCCTTCACATTGCAACCTACATCCTACCAGGTCCCCAGTTATACAGCTGGGTTGACTGAGGCATAGTCGTGGTTCAAATCTTGCCCAAGGACTTTAGCCACTCAGAAACAAACAGCAGGCAGCGACGGGGCTCGAACCTGCAACCTGTAGATTCCAAGCCGGTCATGCTAACCATTCACCCATCATGACTCCACAATACAAATGATGTTTTGTACAGTAATAGACTGTACAGTAATAGACTGTACAGTATTAGACTGTGCAGTAATAGACTACAGTATTAGACTGTACAGTATTAGACTGTGCAGTAATAGACTGTACAGTAATAGACTGTACAGTAATAGACTACAGTATTAGACTGTACAGTAATAGACTACAGTAATAGACTGTACAGTATTAGACTGTACAGTAATAGACTGTACAGTATTAGACTGTGCAGTAATAGACTGTACAGTAATAGACTGTACAGTATTAGACTGTACAGTAATAGACTGTACAGTATTAGACTGTGCAGTAATAGACTGTACAGTAATAGACTGTACAGTATTAGACTGTACAGTAATAGACTGTGCAGTAATAGACTGTACAGTATTAGACTGTACAGTATTAGACTGTACAGTAATAGACTGTACAGTAATAGACTGTACAGTAATAGACTGTACAGTATTAGACTGTACAGTATTAGACTGTACAGTAATAGACTGTACAGTAATAGACTGTACAGTAATAGACTGTACAGTAATAGACTGTACAGTATTAGACTGTACAGTAATAGACTGTACAGTATTAGACTGTGCAGTAATAGACTGTACAGTAATAGACTGTACAGTATTAGACTGTACAGTAATAGACTGTACAGTAATAGACTGTACAGTAATAGACTGTACAGTATTAGACTGTACAGTAATAGACTGTACAGTAATAGACTGTACAGTAATAGACTGTATAGTAATAGACTACAGTATTAGACTGTACAGTAATAGACTACAGTATTAGACTGTGCAGTAATAGACTGTACAGTAATAGACTGTACAGTATTAGACTGTGCAGTAATAGACTGTACAGTATTAGACTGTACAGTAATAGACTACAGTATTAGACTGTACAGTAATAGACTACAGTAATAGACTGTACAGTATTAGACTGTACAGTAATAGACTGTACAGTATTAGACTGTGCAGTAATAGACTGTACAGTAATAGACTGTACAGTATTAGACTGTACAGTAATAGACTGTACAGTATTAGACTGTGCAGTAATAGACTGTACAGTAATAGACTGTACAGTATTAGACTGTACAGTAATAGACTGTGCAGTAATAGACTGTACAGTATTAGACTGTACAGTATTAGACTGTACAGTAATAGACTGTACAGTAATAGACTGTACAGTAATAGACTGTACAGTATTAGACTGTACAGTATTAGACTGTACAGTAATAGACTGTACAGTAATAGACTGTACAGTAATAGACTGTACAGTAATAGACTGTACAGTATTAGACTGTACAGTAATAGACTGTACAGTATTAGACTGCAGTAATAGACTGTACAGTAATAGACTGTACAGTATTAGACTGTACAGTAATAGACTGTACAGTAATAGACTGTACAGTAATAGACTGTACAGTAATAGACTGTACAGTAATAGACTGTACAGTAATAGACTGTATAGTAATAGACTACAGTATTAGACTGTACAGTAATAGACTACAGTATTAGACTGTGCAGTAATAGACTGTACAGTAATAGACTGTACAGTATTAGACTGTGCAGTAATAGACTGTACAGTATTAGACTGTACAGTAATAGACTGTACAGTAATAGACTGTACAGTAATAGACTGTACAGTATTAGACTGTGCAGTAATAGACTGTACAGTATTAGACTGTACAGTAATAGACTACAGTAATAGACTGTACAGTATTAGACTGTACAGTAATAGACTACAGTAATAGACTGTGCAGTAATAGACTGTACAGTATTAGACTGTACAGTAATAGACTGTACAGTAATAGACTGTACAGTAATAGACTGTACAGTATTAGACTGTACAGTATTAGACTGTACAGTAATAGACTGTGCAGTAATAGACTGTGCAGTAATAGACTACAGTATTAGACTGTACAGTAATAGACTGTACAGTAATAGACTGTGCAGTATTAGACTGTACAGTAATAGATTGTGCAGTAATAGACTGTACAGTATTAGACTGTACAGTAATAGACTGTACAGTAATAGACTGTACAGTAATAGACTGTACAGTATTAGACTGTACAGTATTAGACTGTACAGTAATAGACTGCAGTAATAGACTGTGCAGTAATAGACTACAGTATTAGACTGTACAGTAATAGACTGTACAGTAATAGACTGCAGTATTAGACTGTACAGTAATAGACTGTGCAGTAATAGACTGTACAGTATAGACTGTGCAGTAATAGACTGTACAGTAATAGACTGTACAGTAATAGACTGTGCAGTAATAGACTGTACAGTAATAGACTGTGCAGTAATAGACTACAGTATTAGACTGTACAGTAATAGACTGTGCAGTAATAGACTGTACAGTATTAGACTGTGCAGTAATAGACTACAGTAATAGACTGTGCAATAATAGACTGTACAGTAATAGACTGTGCAGTAATAGACTGTGCAGTAATAGACTGTGCAGTAATAGACTGTACAGTAATAGACTGTACAGTAATAGACTGTACAGTAATAGACTGTACAGTAATAGACTGTACAGTAATAGACTGTGCAGTAATAGACTGTACAGTAATAGACTGTGCAGTAATAGACTGTACAGTAATAGACTACAGTAATAGACTGTGCAGTATTAGACTGTACAGTAATAGACTGTGCAGTAATAGACTGTACAGTATAGACTGTGCAGTAATAGACTGTACAGTAATAGACTGTGCAGTAATAGACTGTACAGTAGGCATTTCTAGAAAAGTTACTACATAATTTATAGAATGTTACTTTCAGTCTAGATTTCAGTAACTTCATTTCAGTATTTCTCTGGCTTGTAATTGCATTACCTGTTTCTTTACATATATCTACCTGTAATGCCATTGAGAATGAGAGGACATGGTAATTCAGCCTGTTACATGTACACAAAGTCATCATCAAAAGTACAAAATGTAATCTTGTAGTAAGACCCTAATCTGTGTTCAGAAGCTGGTCAAACAAACGCTGGGGATGACAGTTTCTCTGGTACATATATGCAGCCCTCAACAGTACCTTTGGCCATATGCAACATGTAGTTGCTTTTATAGTCAGTAGAACTACCCAAGGGTCTAGCAACTAGACTACATTCAAAGTGGATCATCACATCCTTTTAAAGTTAGTAGAACTACCCAAGGGTCTAGCAACTAGACTACATTATCTAAAGTTTTCAAGTTTCATTCAGAGTTTTGTACAAACTTACCTGCATCATTTTTCTATGCATGGAATCTCACTATTTCTGAATTACAAAACCATTCAATATCTGCAAGGAAAATATAAAGATCAATTTAATATTTAACCACAAAAACAGCTTAAAGAATGAATATTCAACAACTACAAAGAAGAAATTTGTAAGAAAAAAATGATTTTCTGATTAATCTTGTAGCTAGACTGAACAATTGGTCACTGTTTGCACTCCACATTACATGTACTGTCACTTAGTATTAAATGCAATGTGGAGATGGCCCAGAGACTTCACTTAGTTACTGTAATGTGGAGATGACCAAGAGAATTCACTTAGTAACTGTAATGTGGAGATGACCCAGAGACTAAGTTATCTGGCTGACAATGTTGTTTGTCAGATCAAACCAATAATCAGTCTCTGAGCTATCGACATCCACAATGATGAATAATTCAGTCTACCTTGTGGCTATAGCCAATGGAAAACATATGAATAAGTACAGTTTCTTTCCCTTAATTACAAAACAATTACTAACAAACTTACCCTCTGTGAAATCAGTTAAATTGAATATTGGTGACAAACATATTAGTCTACACATAGACCCTAGAGAGTAAGCTACAGTCTACACATAGACCCTAGAGAGTAAGCTACAGTCTACACATAGACCCTAGAGAGTAAGCTACAGTCTACTGTATACAGTATGTCATTCAATCAATACTAGTTCAAAGGACAGCTGGAGAGAACCATATTGGCTTACAACTCAGGTCATGAATTTGGTGACAAGACCCAATTGAAAAACATAAGTATTCATTAGTTAACAAAAGAAGACCTGTAGTTATGTAAGAAAACTAGTTTCCAGCAAACAAGGAAACAATATATCAAACAATCACATCAGACCACCCCTCTTGTACATTGTACAAGTCAGGTCTGATTTATAAAACAATAACAATTGGGTTATACCATTTACAGTTATAGGTATATTTATTCTGACACCATCATTCCCAACCCCACCCACAATTCTTCGTAAATCTATTTGACCAATTATCAATATGCATTTTTTATAGGAGATAGGCTGAGATAGGAAAATAGAACATTCATATATTGTGCCAATGTAGCAAACAAGTAGAAACAATTTCTATGGGTTAAAATGTCAGCCTCTATTATGGTTCAGCCTTATTGTTTTTTCTGATACTCAAAAACGCCATATTATAATTTAGTTATTGTTCATAGAAATAACTGCAACAGCTTCTTGTCTTTTCAAATTAGAATATACCTTTACACCCCCATGTCCAAAAATAACAGTGATTCACACCATGAAGATAATGGAGTGCTATATGGACTGAATGAAGAGAAACACATTGATTACAGGCCATGGTTTCAATCCCATGTTCTCACATTATTATCTTATCAGTCTAATCATGTTTGTTTGTTTGTTTGTTTGTTTGTAGTGGATATTCTCCTTCTTGAATACATGTACATGTAGGAGCACCCTCATTCAGAGGTACTTGAGTTCTTAAATTGTAAGATAACAGGACAAAAACATCTTTGTCAACCATGAGGATTATATAGGACCATTCTTTTGTTCTGGACCAACTTTTTCTATACCACTGCCAGATCTAAATTTTTAAATCTTATTTGGAATTGGGTCTTTAACAATGAGATATTCAAAATCAATATACTGGGAGTATTCTCCTGGAATCTGAAATTCTTCCTGTGATTCTCTGGAAACTAATCAGTCATCCACTGTCCATTCTAAGAATAGACGACTATGCATAAGAAGATATGAACACATTGTTTACACTGTGGATGTAGTAAATCACTAGCACTACTTTGACAATTGTACTAGTAATTCTTGGCGGTATGTGTTCAATCATAGACCCTACATGAAAATGGTTCAATGAGACATACATACCTGTACTAATAGCACTTCATATCAACAAACAATTAGTACACAGCTTCTAATTGGAGTTAATTCTCATTTATAGACAATTTACAACAAATTAAAAGTTTCTGATGGTAGTACTATTAACCGACAACCATAGTCTCCTAGAACCTAGGGTCTATGCTACAACATACCTGTAGACTTACATGTTAAAGGACTAGTATCTATTTCAGTTATCCTACCTCTCATTTTGATTTTGGAATTTTCACTCTCAAAAAATGTCAGTTAGTATAGCTGAAATAGTGTAGTAGTATTATATCCTTCAAGTCTACAGGTACATTTTGTAGGCTATGTCAATGAGGATAACAAGTTATACTCAATATTTTTTGCACAATTGGTATGAATTCCTAAATGACTAAACCCTGTTTTCACTGTCATGCCCACAAGATAATAGTACAAACCACAATGTATACATTTTATCAAAGTCCCTCCCTCACATGTCGTGTCACCATCTATGGGTCTCTAACTTTATCAAAAACACTTACTGGACATCTGTATTACTACAGTAGTACTACTACTTGCAAGTGGGTAAATCAGGACTAGATTCTGACTGTGATGTGTCTCTTCTCTTCTTATACAGTAGCCCTGTCTACATGGCACTAAAAATCCTACCTGAGGTAGGATTCAGGATAGTTTGAAGCACGTGTAGACGCAAACGTGTCCTGAACTTGAACCGTCCTGACTTAGGACACCTTTGAGAGGTTTCCTGAAACTCTCCTGACTTCGTCCTATGTACTGTCAGGACGGAACGCGCGACATCTATGCTGTAACCTTCCTACATTTGTATGTGTAGACACAAATCTATCCTACCTCAGGTAGGACTTGGGACTGCCTCAGGTAGGACGACCTACGTGTAGATGGGGCTAATGTCTTCTACTACAGAAGAGAAAGGACAATGTCAAAATTGAGTCCTGACTTACAATATACTAAATGTTTGCAAGTTGTAACCACAGACAGTGGTTCTACTGTCTATGCTGTAACAAAAGTACTACATGTACATGTGTATCCTGCTTGCAGACAGTGTAAATCAAAACTTGATTCTGACATTGTATTTTGTCTTTTCTTGATTTTGATGGGACACTGTCAGCATTAAGTCTAAGTTACACCGTCTGCAAGTAGGATAAGAGTATTTACCAGCTCCTACAAGTAATACCAGTACATGTACTTCACATCAGCACCATACAACCAACCACTGGTACAAGCTACAACCTGTTACTGTACTGGCTATACTAACTACAACCTGCTACTGGCTAAAAGGTCAGACACCGTAATTGAAGGGTTTAGTCAGTGTGCGCAAACACTTAGCCCGTCTAACAGTCCACAATACAACATAGCACATACATCAAGTAGACAATGTGTCAGGAACCTGACCAGACAAATGAAATACCACAATCCTTTATACTTCATGTTATTTAATGACTTTCATTCAAAATGCTCCTTTCAATATCACCTGACCTCTATTTAGTGCAGTGTAATTTACTACACATGTAGTCTTTATTGGTATGTTTGTCTATCTCTGGTCAAGTTTCACAAGTATACAACTAAGTATCTATTTCCAGTCAGGTGTGTCTATTATTATCAGGGTGGAAATACAATTTTGACCAGTTATACATCTACTTTAGTGCATACAGTACCAAGTACGGTACATGCACACATTCTAACATTGTTCATACCTTAGTTCATACAGTACCAAGTAAATGTACAGTAACAGTAACACATTCTATTATTGTTCACTTGCCCTTCATGAATCATTTTCATTCAAGGAAAGGGAAGTGACTTTCTCTTTTTAAAATATTTTTTTCAATTCCCGTGGCAGGTATGACTGGTATGTGGGTGACACTAGGGACTGGCAACATAACAAAGCCTCAAGAAAGCCTACAGTACATGTACATGTAAATTTATTGTCAGTGAATTGTGTACGATACATTGTAATGTAACTAAACTATAACCAGTGATGTATGGCAGGTCTGTAGATGTGGCATACACAGGTCATTCACCTGTTCTATCAATCAAACTCTTGGTCATTGAAATGAAGTAAAAACGCTGACCTGGTGGGGTATCCATAATTTTTGCCTTGGAGTGTAATTCCATTATTTCAGCTGGTGGTGTATGACATCAATTCAGATAAAATCCGGTTTAGATTAGGATTAAATTTAGGGATAAAAAACAGTTGTCTAGCAGAGGAATAGAAAAATAGGCCACAACAAAAGACTAATCCTACATGTATGTATACAGCATGTATGTAATTTCCTATCAATGTAGGCGCCACTGATAATAGTTCTAATTGTTAGAGCCTGGCACTGAAACCATAGCCTTTAACTGGACAATAATTTTTAAACGGTTCCACAGTTCCGTAATTCAGCTAGGATATGACTTCCACTCAGGCAAAATTTACACAGAAACTGTTAATAATGTTATTAAAATATTGTTAATGAAAGCATTGATCTGATAGGGTATGTATCAGTTAAACTTCAAAATAATTTTTGCTTGTAATTTCAACTGGTCTATGACTATTTCAAGCAAGTTACTGTCTACATGTATGACTTCCACTCAAATAAATCTAAAAGAAAGCATGTTTTATTGATTGTACTCTTTTTGCTTTCTGAACAAACAAATAACATCAAAGGATATTTTCTTTCTACAGAAAAAATACAACAGGTTCAACAAATGCAAATCAATATCTGTACAAATAATGTATTTTTATTATAATTCTAGTACTTGTGGTAATGAACTCACAGAAAACTTAGGATCCTGATGTCAACATCAGAATGAAAATCAATATCTGTATACAAATATGGTATTTTTATTTTAATTCTAGTACTTGTGGTAATGAGCTCACGGTACACTTAGGATCCTGATGTCAACATCACAATGAAAATCAATATCTATAGATACAAATATGGTATTTTTATTTTAATTCTAGTACTTGTGGTAATGAGCTCACGGTACACTTAGGATCCTGATGTCAACATCACAATGAAAATCAATATCTGTATACAAATATGGTATTTTTATTTTAATTCTAGTACTTGTGGTAATGAGCTCACGGTACACTTAGGATCCTGATGTCAACATCACAATGAAAATCAATATCTGTATACAAATATGGTATTTTTATTATAATTCTAGTACTTGTGGTAATGAGCTCACGGTACACTTAGGATCCTGATGTCAACATCACAATGAAAATCAATATCTGTATACAAATATGGTATTTTTATTTTAATTCTAGTACTTGTGGTAATGAGCTCACGGTAAACTTAGGATCCTGATGTCAACATCACAATGAAAATCAATATCTGTACAAATATGGTATTTTTCTTTTAATTCTAGTACTTGTGGTAATGAGCTCACGGTAAACTTAGGATCCTGATGTCAACATCAGAATGAAAATCAATAAAATAAGCTCCTCCCTTCGTGGTTTTCTGTTGTTATTTTTGTCCTCAGCCTAATTCCGGTCAGACCTGGCAAGTTGTATGGTAATCATGATACAGTACCAACTAAGACAGCTATGATTATGAAGACAATGTCTGGATGACACAGTAGGGGTCATCATGATATAAAATCTCTGTTGATTTTTTCGTCTTTAACCTAATTGTGGTTAGAACCAGCAAAGCGATGAACGGAAACCATGACGCCATGTATGGCAACTACCGGCACATGTGTTTATGAAGAAGGTGTCTGGAAGACACAGTAGGAGTCTTCTGTGACCTCAGTTTGTATTGAAGTACATATACATGTACATCCATTCATTGCTAAACTATTATCTCAGCTCTTCTATTGTATGACATCACAACTTCACTATTTTCACTATTTCCTTCCTTTGTAGTCAACAGACTTGTTGTGGTCTATCTCAAGCTATCCAAATCAACGCCATGACAAGGCTATTTTATTTGATACATGGCTGACCAGTATGGTAGATGGAAGTATACATGTGCATGTACATGTAGTGATACCTAAGGTTGTATTTACATACTGGTGATTTCCCAACATGTCTTTCACACTATTAGAATTGATGAGAATTTAGTTGCTAGAAGCTGTGCTCAGAAGTCTACAATCTATTCTGGGTCCTTGAAAATCTAGTCTAGATGCTCCCTGCCACTTAAACATTGATACTTTTCTGTCCTTGAAGTTCCAAGCATTACTGATAGCATTATTTTGACTTCAAAGTGTCAGTGATAATTGGTATAACTGATAGCATTATTTTGACTTCAAAGTGTCAGTGATAATTGGTATAACTGATAGCATTATTTTGACTTCAAAGTGTCAGTGATAATTGGTATAACTGATAGCATTATTTTGACTTCAAAGTGTCAGTGATAATTGGTATAACTGATAGCATTATTTTGACTTCAAAGTGTCAGTGATAATTGGTATAACTGATAGCATTATTTTGACTTCAAAGTGTCAGTGATAATTGGTAAAACTGATAGCATTATTTTGACTTCAAAGTGTCTGTGATAATTGGCATTACTGATAGCATTATTTTGACTTCAAAGTGTCAGTGATAATTGGTATAACTGATAGCATTATTTTGACTTCAAAGTGTCAGTGATAATTGGTATTACTGATAGCATTATTTTGACTTCAAAGTGTCTGTGATAATTGGTATAACTGATAGCATTATTTTGACTTCAAAGTGTCTGTAATAATTGGCATTACTGATAGCATTATTTTGACTTCAAAGTGTCAGTGATAATTGGTATAACTGATAGCATTATTTTGACTTCAAAGTGTCAGTGATAATTGGTATTACTGATAGCATTATTTTGACTTCAAAGTGTCAGTGATAATTGGCATTACTGATAGCATTATTTTGACTTCAAAGTGTCAGTGATAATTGGTATTACTGATAGCATTATTTTGACTTCAAAGTGTCAGTGATAATTGGCATTACTGATAGCATTATTTTGACTTCAAAGTGTCTGTGATAATTGGTATAACTGATAGCATTATTTTGACTTCAAAGTGTCAGTGATAATTGGTATAACTGATAGCATTATTTTGACTTCAAAGTGTCAGTGATAATTGGTATAACTGATAGCATTATTTTGACTTCAAAGTGTCAGTGATAATTGGTATAACTGATAGCATTATTTTGACTTCAAAGTGTCAGTGATAATTGGTATTACTGATAGCATTATTTTGACTTCAAAGTGTCTGTGATAATTGGTATAACTGATAGCATTATTTTGACTTCAAAGTGTCTGTGATAATTGGCATTACTGATAGCATTATTTTGACTTCAAAGTGTCAGTGATAATTGGTATAACTGATAGCATTATTTTGACTTCAAAGTGTCTGTGATAATTGGTATAACTGATAGCATTATTTTGACTTCAAAGTGTCAGTGATAATTGGTAAAACTGATAGCATTATTTTGACTTCAAAGTGTCAGTGATAATTGGCATTACTGATAGCATTATTTTGACTTCAAAGTGTCTGTGATAATTGGTATAACTGATAGCATTATTTTGACTTCAAAGTGTCTGTGATAATTGGCATTACTGATAGCATTATTTTGACTTCAAAGTGTCAGTGATAATTGGTATAACTGATAGCATTATTTTGACTTCAAAGTGTCTGTGATAATTGGTATAACTGATAGCATTATTTTGACTTCAAAGTGTCAGTGATAATTGGTATAACTGATAGCATTATTTTGACTTCAAAGTGTCAGTGATAATTGGCATTACTGATAGCATTATTTTGACTTCAAAGTGTCTGTGATAATTGGCATTACTGATAGCATTATTTTGACTTCAAAGTGTCTGTGATAATTGGTATAACTGATAGCATTATTTTGACTTCAAAGTGTCAGTGATAATTGGTATAACTGATAGCATTATTTTGACTTCAAAGTGTCAGTGATAATTGGTAAAACTGATAGCATTATTTTGACTTCAAAGTGTCAGTGATAATTGGTATTACTGATAGCATTATTTTGACTTCAAAGTGTCTGTGATAATTGGTATAACTGATAGCATTATTTTGACTTCAAAGTGTCTGTGATAATTGGTATAACTGATAGCATTATTTTGACTTCAAAGTGTCAGTGATAATTGGTATAACTGATAGCATTATTTTGACTTCAAAGTGTCAGTGATAATTGGTATAACTGATAGCATTATTTTGACTTCAAAGTGTCAGTGATAATTGGTATTACTGATAGCATTATTTTGACTTCAAAGTGTCTGTGTTTATTTTGACTTTGAAGTGTCAGTGATAGTGTTGACTTCAAAGTGTCAGTGATAATTTTGACTTCAAAGTGTCAGTGATAATTGGTATATTGAGATCAATTCTGAGAAGATAACAGACATCAACTTGTCAGCAGGTTTGACCTCATTTCTAATGACCCTGAAACTGATGGTACAAGACAAATATTTGATGAATGACTATAGGACTGCATTCCACATAAATCCCAACTGACTTGACTACATTTACATGTAAGTATGTATTTATTCATACACCACACACTATTACAAAGGGAGATGTGCAATGGTTGTTAGTGTAAACAAAGAAGTCAAATAAATTCATTCATTCATTCATTCATTCATTCATTCCATACTTGACTTCAAGTATGAACCAAGTGCTTGCATGAAGAATTTCTTTGCCAATGCACCCAAGATTAAACTCAGAATATGTCTGGCTTTTTTATATTGACATAACCTTAATTTGAATACTTTCTTATTTTCATGTCAGTCACAACTGCAGAGACAATACATGACGGTTGAAAATTAGTGGTGTAATTACAAAGAAGTACATGAAATGAACCCCTTCTGTAAATGGCGCCCTCTACAGGAGATCATGTAGTCATGATGGGTGAATGAATGGTTAGAGCAGTCGGCTTGGAATCTGCAGGTTGCAGGTTTGCGAGCCCATTGCTGCCATTTGTTTCTGAGTGGCTAAAGTCCATGGGCAAGATTTGAAACATATAATTGGGGACCTGGTAAAATAGAGGTTGCAATGTGAATGCTTTTTAATGATATGTGCTTATAAAGGCTGCAATGGATTGTATGCTCCCCAGGGTGTTGAGGCCGTTGTGACACTATAGATCTGTGCCTTGGGTAATAATTGTAGTGTTTTGAGGACAAAGTGGGAAAGCGCTATATAAAACTCACATTATTATTATTATGATTACTATAATATTTATTTAATTATATTGTAAGAGATGACACTTGTAACAGCATCTAAAACATACAATTACAAATGTACATCTATGGCAAATGAAAGGTGATTTTCTTCCATCGCAATGAGAATATTTGTTTTTTGACAAACGTCAAGACAATGTGAAGCCATCAAAGAAAACAAATGTGATTTCAAATCATAGTGTATGATGGGAATATAATGTACATTCACATTGTCCATGGCTCCAAGAATGAATAGGTCAGTAGAATATGGCTCCAAGAATGAATAGGTCAGTAGAATATGACTCCAAGAATGAATAGGTTAGTAGAATATGACTCCAAGAATGAATAGGTCAGTAAAATTTGGCTCCAAGATTGAATAGGTCAGTAGAATATGACTCCAAGAATGAATAGGTCAGTAGAATATGACTCCAAGAATGAATAGGTCAGTAGAATATGACTCCAAGAATGAATACAGGTCAGTAGAATATGACTCCAAGAATGAATAGGTCAGTAGAATATGGCTCCAAGAATGAATACAGGTCAGTAGAATATGACTCCAAGAATGAATAGGTCAGTAGAATATGGCTCCAAGAATGAATAGGTCAGTAGAATATGACTCCAAGAATGAATAGGTCAGTAGAATTTGGCTCCAAGAATGAATAGGTCAGTAGAATATGACTCCAAGAATGAACAGGTTAGTAGAATTTGGCTCCAAAAATGAACAGGTCAGTAAAATTTGGCTCCAAGAATGAATAGGTCAGTAGAATATGACTCCAAGAATGAATACAGGTCAGTAGAATATGACTCCAAGAATGAATAGGTCAGTAGAATATGGCTCCAAGAATGAATACAGGTCAGTAGAATATGGCTCCAAGAATGAATAGGTCAGTAGAATATGGCTCCAAGAATGAATACAGGTCAGTAGAATATGGCTCCAAGAATGAATAGGTCAGTAGAATATGACTCCAAGAATGAATAGGTCAGTAGAATATGGCTCCAAGAATGAATACAGGTCAGTAGAATATGACTCCAAGAATGAATAGGTCAGTAGAATTTGGTTCCAAGAATGAATACAGGTCAGTAGAATATGACTCCAAGAATGAATAGGTCAGTAGAATTTGGCTCCAAGAATGAATAGGTCAGTAGAATATGGCTCCAAGAATGAATAGGTTAGTAAAATTTGGTTCCAAGAATGAATAGGTCAGTAGAATATGACTCCAAGAATGAATAGGTTAGTAGAATATGACTCCAAGAATGAATAGGTCAGTAGAATATGGCTCCAAGAATGAATAGGTCAGTAGAATATGGCTCCAAGAATGAATAGGTCAGTAGAATTTGGCTCCAAGAATGAATAGGTCAGTAAAATTTGGCTCCAAGAATGAATAGGTCAGTAGAATATGGTTCCACGAATGAATAGGTCAGTAGAATTTGGCTCCAAAAATGAACAGGTCAGTAAAATTTGGCTCCAAGAATGAATAGGTCAGTAGAATATGGTTAACTTTGGAACATCGCATTCATTTCTAATTTACTCTTCCAAAGTAACTATATCTTACTGTCATATTTTCAAATTTACACCAACTCTTTTCCTAGATTATCTTCTCCTGCTTTTTCTTTTTTTTAATATTTGAGATTTTATCAACCACTGAACATAGAGTAAAATGGATTGAATTGGCACACTGCCAAGACCATAAAAAGAGATCTGTTCTGAAGATAATTAAAATTTAAAACAATAATTAATCTCAGAGTTGAAATAATAGGTTAGAAATTTATACAGTAATTTAAATTACACTGTAGTTATGGTATACAGAAGTCATAGCTTGTGGCAGTCATTACAAGCCGTGGTATTATTTGTAGAGTAGATATGGTACCTCCAGGCTAAGTACTTACATACTCACATTGTACATGTATATATACCATCTTTACAAAGACTTCTATATGCTGTCTGATTTTTATACTGTATACAGAGTTAAACCCCTATCTCTCAATCCCATGCCTGGTATTTCTATTATATGCATTTATCATTGGAACCATGATAAAGGCTCAGAACTACTTAAGATTAGGATTGAAATCTGGGTGTGAAAATGGATTTTTAGTAGAACTATTGAAAAAGTTAGTCCATGTCATATTAATCCCTATTTAGATAACACTGTCACAGATGTCATGACCTTGTATTGAAATGTAGCTCTTTGAAAAGACCATCCATTTCCACACATGTACTGTAGCTCTGTCAGCTAACAGTAACTGTTGCTCACACCTGAAATGTTAATCCCACTTATCACAGGTGACAACTCAGTGGTTAACCAAATATTTGCCAATAAAGCTAACCTTGGCTTCACATTTAGTTAGTAACATACACGTGCACTTTTCTTGGACATTCCTTCCCACGAATTCCTCATTCAACAATAATCAGTTGCCTGTATTCCCAAAGGACACTACCGCCATAGTAAAGTGATATGACTGGGTGAACCATAGACATACAATGTACATGTAAGTCACATAATTGCTGTCTTGCACAGTAATCACTATGATCATTGCCATCACAACTAGTTTGTTGTGTCTCCTGACTTTTTAAGTTTCACCAGCTGTGATCATTTCACAGAGTTCTACCTCATTTAGGGAATGTTGTAGCCAACCATGGAATTAATAACAGACTTGCAGTCTAGTGAAGGGGAAAGATCATGAACATATTCCACACAGATGTTAGTTTTTAACATATCCATTGGCATTTTGCTAAAGACTTTAAGAGAACTAAGTGTGCTATGCTAGACTAAACACCAGAGTCAAATGATACATGTACCTGTGATACTGTGTAGAGCTTCAATTGCAAGTTAAGATGAACACAAACCACAACATGGTACAAAACATCATTTGTAATAACCGGATTTTCAAGGGACTGATCTAATACCATATTACTTAATAGTTACCTACAATAAAAGTTTTCAAATATTGATAGCTTGACTAAATAATATATACATGTAGGGTCAGAAGAGGTCAATGTTGTAATCCTACAATAAATACATCAAACCTATCGCATCTGTGTTTTAAGAAATCTTTTTGGAAATTCAAAATGGACATGTTCGAGAGTCTAGAACTGTCCTAAATTTCAAACTTGATAACAGATGGTACAATCGTACATTTATGCAGCACAACCACTACAAGTACACATGTCCTCAGTCTTCCTGTGTAACTTCAATAAATGCCATCATAAATGTCAATATATGTCTGATTACACACAAATTTACATTTGTATCAAATTACCACCACAATCTACCAAGTGTAATTTCATCTACAATTTATATGTTTACATTCTACTTCATACATGGATATTCAACATCTGTTAGAAATGTCTCTTTACCAATACTGACTAAAAACATGTCTTTGTTTCCAATCTTCACATTCATTTTTCATTTTTTCAACTTGTGATTTTTATTCTTGATATTCTTGATATTCAAGCTGAATAAGCGAAAATTAATGGATATACAAATGATATCAAACTGTATTACATGTACTAGGCTAAATAAAAATACATTTTTGTATTTCTATATGACTTAAAACATAAAATTTCCATTACATGTAAATGCATGAATGCCTGTGACTATACATGCTATAAGACAGTAATATAACTCATAATTTACTACTTAATAGCGTTTGTTTTCTTGTACATTAATAGTCTGTAAGGTACGCCGTGACGGTGCGCCCGCAAACATCGGCCAACCCCTAACACGTCTGTATCGAACTGGACTCTTCCCAGCGTTTCCAACCAGAACTGGTTGCGGCCAATCACAGGCATGCACACGATTAGAGGCCGTTAAATGACACTTTGATGTTAATTTATTTTAATTTCGCTGGCGACGTAATCAAAAATTGCGTCACCGATATTAGCATACATTCCGCCCACAACCGTCTTGTATCTTATCATGTGTACACAATGTAATGTATACCCGATTACGTTCTCAGTTTATTACACATACTTTAAATCGTGCTCAAGCTTGTCTAACTTCATTCTACCCGCGTACAATTGATGTACGTGGTCGAAACACAACTTGCAAACCCCAGCACGTTCATGGTCTTCTTTTCGTAACGGGACACAAAATAAGTCACGTAAATAGGACGTGAAACGATCTTCTGTAGGGAACACGGATCGCCTTTTTTTAGGGTGTAATTGTACACCACAGACGGCACACTCCGTACACGTAAGTTTGAATGTGGCGATCGTGGACTTTGTTGGCGTTTTGCCGCCATCCATGACTCCGTTACATTTATTTCAAAACTGAACATGGAAATTTGAAGTACAATTACGTTATTTTAGGAGAGTTTCAAACTAGTTTTATTGGTCATTATCGGTCATTATTGGTAATGTATATTGGCCTACACATGTGTGTGTGTTTATTTACGTGGTGGTATTATCGTTGGTTATGCAAGTCCAATCCCAGAGCGGATGTCGCCGACCGAGTGATTGACATATATTACCATGGCAACATTCGCTCTTATCGCCTGACGTACAAGCTACTCTACATATTTGATTTCTAATCTACATGACGACCTCTGCATGACCTTCTAATCGCTAGTTCAGGGCGGGGCCCAAATCTTTTGAAGTGTCCGACATACTAGTGCAGAGTAGTACAGTCGTGTGAGAGGAGGCCGGTGAGGGCGAAACGTCACGACGTATCTTACAGTCTAGTACATTAACTGAACTGGTAATGATAATATGAGATGTAATTAACAACTGAAACGGTTACCGTGGTAATGATGACACTGAATGTAATTATAATTATCAACTACAAACACGATAATTACAACATAAATTATATTATGGAAAGAATGACATAATGGTCTACTTAAGTTTAGCTAAATGTACTTTAGGATATATGCAATTAGTTAATAACTATGTCTATATTGGACAAATATGTAAATTGTATTGTAATCATAGGTTAGTTGAGGACACATCAAGACACTCTACATTTGTACTGTACCAATGGTTTTGTTAAAGGCTCACAAATTTAGTACACGTACATGTACAGGTTAGTCTGTCTACATCACTGATCTGTGTCTATGATATCCCTCGCCTACATGTAGTACCTACAATTCATGTGATAGCTATCACAGAGATAGATCAGGGATGTAAACAGGCTACCTAGTACACCTACACCTACATGTAGTGTACATGATTGTATAATAAAACTGATCATCATCATCACCATTATCATCATCAGGGTTCTTCAGCCATTTGACTGAGTTTTCCAAATGTTAAGGTACAATATATGGAAAACTATATCAGTTTTATATAACTGAAGTCTGATTTGCACCTCTCTCACGGTTCCAAATCCAACACTGAAAACTATATCAGTTTTATATACAATAACTGATTTGCACCTCTCTAACAGTTCCAAATCCACTGAATACTATAATATCAGTTTTATCTAACTGATTTGCACCTCTCTAACAGTTCCAAATCCAAATACTAAAATCTATATCAGTTCTATATTAAACTGATTTGCACCTCTCTCAAATGTTCCAAATCCAAACACTGAATACAGTGAATAGTCTACATGGAAATGCTGCCTGCAACCCGTAGTCTTACTCATTTAGGCACACTATTTTTCAACAGGTATGCATTACAGTATATCATCATAATAGCATCGACTCCAGACTGTGCTAAAACTCAGTATATCATCATAATAGCATCAACTCCAGACTGTGCTAAAACTCAGTATATCATCATAATAGCATCGACTCCAGACTGTGCTAAAACTCAGTATATCATCATAATAGCATCAACTCCAGACTGTGCTAAAACTCAGTATATCATCATAATAGCATCGACTCCAGACTGTGCTAAAACTCAGTATATCATCATAATAGCATCGACTCCAGACTGTGCTAAAACTCAGTATATCATCACAATAGCATCGACTCCAGACTGTGCTAAAACTCAGTATATCATCACAATAGCATCAACTCCAGACTGTGCTAAAACTCAGTATATCATCATAATAGCATCGACTCCAGACTGTGCTAAAACTCAGTATATCATCACAATAGCATCGACTCCAGACTGTGCTAAAACTCATGTCATGTGAAGCAGACTGTCAAAAAGGGTTAGAGAGGCTGAAGGTAGAGTCTAGAGAACAGTGCCAGACTGTTTTATTTGTTTGGTTTGTAAGGTTGGACCCTGACTGAGATTACTTCCTGATTATACAGATACTGAAATAATAAATATTGTCAGTGGTCTGTTTGATTTAAATAAATTAAGTCAAGTAATCTCCAGGGTCATAATAAGAATAAATATCCCTAACAATTGTCAAAACACTTTTAATTAATTTTCAGTAATTTTATTCACAAATTTTCAATTCTTGCCTTACTTACAAATGTAGTTGTTCACTGCTATTGTTCGGCAAGTTCAACATACATGTATTGACTTACTTACAAATGTAGTTGTACACTGCTATTGGTCGGTAAGTTCAACATATTGACTTACTCACAAATGTAGTTGTACACTGCTATTGGTCGGT
This sequence comes from Glandiceps talaboti, assembly GCF_964340395.1. NCBI lineage: Eukaryota > Metazoa > Hemichordata > Enteropneusta > Spengelidae > Glandiceps > Glandiceps talaboti. The sequence goes on along the minus strand of NC_135557.1, from coordinate 26,582,976 downwards.
AAGTTCAACATACATGTATTGACTTACTTACAAATGTAGTTGTACACTGCTATTGGTCGGTAAGTTCAACATATTGACTTACTTACAAATGTAGTTGTACACTGCTGTTGGTCGGTAAGTTCAACATATTGACTTACTTACAAATGTAGTTGTACACTGCTGTTGGTCGGTAAGTTCAACATATTGACTTACTTACAAATGTAGTTGTACACTGCTATTGGTCGGTAAGTTCAACATATTGACTTACTCACAAATGTAGTTGTACACTGCTGTTGGTCGGTAAGTTCAACATATTGACTTACTTACAAATGTAGTTGTACATTGCTATTGGTCGGTAAGTTCAACATATTGACTTACTTACAAATGTAGTTGTACACTGCTATTGGTCGGTAAGTTCAACATATTGACTTACTCACAAATGTAGTTGTACACTGCTGTTGGTCGGTAAGTTCAACATATTGACTTACTTACAAATGTAGTTGTACACTGCTGTTGGTCGGTAAGTTCAACATATTGACTTACTTACAAATGTAGTTGTACACTGCTATTGGTCGGTAAGTTCAACATATTGACTTACTCACAAATGTAGTTGTACACTGCTGTTGGTCGGTAAGTTCAACATATTGACTTACTTACAAATGTAGTTGTACACTGCTGTTGGTCGGTAAGTTCAACACATTGAATACTCACAAATGTAGTTGTACACTGCTATTGGTCGGTAAGTTCAACACATTGACTTACTTACAAATGTAGTTGTACACTGCTGTTGGTCGGTAAGTTCAACATATTGACTTACAAATGTACATGTAGTTGTACACTGCTATTGGCTGGTAGGTTCAACATATTGACTTACAGCATACAATGAAAATGTCACACTTTCTTGTAATTTTCTCATCTGTGCCCCATCAAATCTCAGAATGAATAATTAATTTGATTTGACTGCAGGGGTTTGAACAGTTGATACCTGATATTTTTAGCTTAAAGTAAAGGATGAGTCATCTGTCAACATTGTGTATACACTACACTAGCTGTAACTGGGGTAGTATTTTTTGATCAGACAACCAAGTAATGTATTTCACTGAAAATTGTTAAAATACCAATAATTAGACATTGGTATTTTAAATCTCTTTATCTACATGTACAAGTAGTATAGTAATAAATTTAAATGCCAATGATTACACATTGCATATATTAACTAGAGATTGATTTTATCTTAAAGTAGTCATTGGGGAGATGATTTTTGGGTGCGGACCCAAAATCAATTTGATTGGATTTACTGTCCCATGCTACATTGTATATGTGTACTGCTACACAAACATGTATACCCACAGGTGATTCAATACTGTTCAGGGAAATGAAGTCATTATACCTAATAAAGCTGTTTCAAAAAACACTCCAGTTGTAGCTACAATTTTGTGTACTGCACCTTTAAAATATAAATATTTCATTAGTAGCTATTGATCTATAAATTCAAAACAGTTAATAATTGCATTCAATGTATCTTGCAATCAAGAAATGTAGCCAAGGAATAAAGTGGATAAGAAGATATTATGACTTCATATATTCAGAGCTTGAAATTAAATTAAGGTGCGGGTCTGTTAGACCAATGCATGGAAATCAATAGAAAACTGTAGCTGAAACAGTTCACTATGGCTAAATCTAACTAAATCATGCATAGCTACAATGCATACACTGTACATGTAGTTAAATGTAGTTAAATTTATGTCCAGACAGACGTACATGTATACTTTAACTTGTAAGTCATACTATTAACCCATAAATAACTAAATATTCTGAATAGAGTCAAAGATCATAACTGGGTTTCTGTTTTTCTGTCTCCCATTACTGTGTACATGTACAGTATAGAAAAAAGATATAATGGTCATGATTCAAGACTACATACTTCATAGTTTTATTTTTAAGGCTACAGTAAAAGTGCTAGGGTGACAGTATTATCATTAAGATCCCTACCTACACTGTAACCATACAGATAAAAATTATATCTGTATTTGTTATAAAACTAACATAACACATTTATAGACATTAGGAATTAAGCTATACACAAACATTTGACAAAATTCCTACATGTATAAGTCTATGATAAAAGCTATAGGACAATTCATGTCAATACATGTATGGTTCAGTTATGGGTCACACCATGTATATCTTACCCTATCAGAGGATGGCATTACACAGTAACAGAGTTCAAGGGTTACACCATGTACACCTTACCCTATCAGAGGATGGCATTACACAGTAACAGAGTTCAAGGGTTACACCATGTACATCTTACCCTATCAGAGGATGGCATTACACAGTAACAGAGTTCAAGGGTTACAATCATCATGTACATCTTACCCTATCAGCCATTGGCATTACACAACAGAGTTCAAGGGTTACACTTTAAACATCAGAGGAAATCTAACCTATAACAACCAAGACATTATGAATCACTGCTGAACAATGGTTGAACTTTACACATATGGTGAAAAATTCAATACTTTTGACATACATGTACATGTACATGTACATGTATATGTATGGTATGCATAAAAATTATGACAAATTCCATAATATTTTCTAGTGTGCAGAACATTTTTGTCTGCTGAGACGTAACCAATAACTACATGTATACAGTACTTGCAAATGTCTACAAAGAAAAATTGCAGCAAATTTCATAAATACAATTATTACATATATTTTTTTAACTTTTGTAACAAACATAATTATTACAAATATACATGTATTGCTGAATGGTTGCAATGTGAAGGCCTTCAGTCATAAAACAAAACAGAATTTAAATTACCATGGAGTCCTAATTTCTTATTTACAGTTATACATATCTGGTCCACATAAAATGATTTCATAGCACTTGTATGCATTGTTAATGCCCTCATTATGACATACAACATTACAATGTACAAGCCAGTCAAATAATAAAAACATTTCATATCAGTATTAAAACTGTCATTATAAATCATAATACAAATTATCCCACAGAAATACCATTTTAATATCTGTAACTTAGTGTAAGTACTAAAACTATCATTATAAATCATAGTACAAATTATCCCACAGAAATATCATTTTAATATCTGTAACTTAGTGTAAGTACTTCAACTGGTGTGAAGGGAACATTAATACATGTATGTTACATGTTAGCAACAAATAAGTGCTTTTCTTGTGTGTTTGTAGTATCTCCTACAATGTAGTTCCAGGTACTTATGGATGATGCTAAGAGTATCCCCATAAGTCTGCAATGAATACATGTACATGTACAAAGGAGAACAGATTACATATGATGGCAAAGATACAGTAATGACCATTTGCATTTTGATTTCTATGTTTTTACGATTACAATTTTTTTAGAAAGTGTGCACAAATACTGATCAATCAAAAACAAAATTGAAAACTAATGATAATATACATGTATGAAGGAAATACATGTAAAAGTTAATACAGAAAAGGAGAAGAATTCTACATCTACAACATGTACATACAATGTAGGATTTCAATCAGATTGGTTTAACCTGCCTTTGCATAATTACAAATGTATGTTATTAAAACCAATATAGGCAAATTTTCCACAACAAAAATTATACTATTATACATTTTTGTAGTACAGTACATGTATCAGCACACTTTGTCCTCCACTGATAAATAATGTACTACATACATGTATGTAGTCTGATCATTGTTTTCACTTGCTAGTACTATTCCATTCGAATGTCAGTACTGTAACATGTATTTTATTATGAATAGCCATTTTTTAATAACTGTGAAGCAATTAAAATTTGTCCTTGGCCCATGTTAGGTCACAATATGGAAAACTGGAAAACTATTATTACAGAGTGGTAAAAGTGTTTTCTAAATTCTAGTGAAAGGATGGGTAGCCTTGCTTAAAACTCTACATGTACCTTATTAATTTCAGCAAGTCACAATATTTGATGTGATGGGCAACCAGTGAAAATGTTAGTGAAATGATAGCCTTGGATTGTCTGTCAAATTAACTGACCAAGTCATAATATTTGAAGATATGGGAAACTAGTAATTGCCAGAGTAGCTAGCCCAGAGACTTGGCTATCTCGGTACTGGATACTACATGTACATTTGTATTTTGAGACTCAAGTTGAGCCCTGGAAGGCAATATTGTCAAGCCAGATAACCAAGTCTCTGGGCCATTGTTGTTGTGCAGGTGTTTCTAGTGAAACATCTTGATGAGCAATCTTGCTTGGGGTTAATTGACCTCAGTCACATTTGATGACAGGGTAAATTTGTGAAAAGTGTCTGGGAGACTCTCTGGGCTATTATTAGAGATGAAAGTATTTTGCAATGAGAGGATGAGTAGCCTTGGTAAGTTAGTTTGTAATATTAATTGAGCAAGTGACATAGATTGAGCGTCAATATTACTTTACTAGATTGCAATACTATACACTATACACAATACCGATGTGTACACAATACCGATGTGTCATCTGATATAATACATCTATCAGTTTCATTTCATGTACTCTCTGCACAAATTAAAACATATAAATTTCAACAATGTCATTTATCATGCAATTGAATATAGTCTTATAGAATAGTTTCTATTGTTATAAACTGTCAAAGAAGATATGTGTATATAAATTATTTATGCAAAATGACATTTCCATTGTTGTCTCCTTCATTTCTACTATCAACTTTAAAATTATTAGATAACATATTATAATAAATAGTTTGATACACAGCATTGATAAAATATTAATTCTCATAAAAATAATAAATCAGTGAAGACACATTTAATACACGTGAATGAAGGAAGGAAGGAATGAATGATTGAAGGAATGAAGGAATAAATGGATGGAGGGAGGGAGGGAGGGAGGGAGGGAGGGAGGGATGGATGGACATACCGATGGTTGGGTGGATGGATGGATAGATGGATGGAGGGATGGAGGGAGGGAGGGATGGACAGACCGATGGCTGGGTGGATGGATGGATGGATAGATGGATGGAGGGAGGGAGGGATGGATTTATGGATGGATGGATGGATGAATTAATAAATTAAAGAATAATCAATTCACCTATCAAATTTAAGTATCAAATAACATTCATATTTACTAAGTAAATATTTTAAAATTCAGAAGGATTTATTAATATTATAAATGTATTGATATGTCAAGCCGAGTGGCCAAAAATAAGTTCAATGGATTAAATAATGATATATCCTTAATGTTATACTGGTTTAAATACATGTAATGATATATCCTTAATGTTATACTGGTTTAAATACATGTAAAGATATATCCTTAATGTTATACTGGTTTAAATACATGTAATGATATATCCTTAATGTTATACTGGTTTAAATACATGTAAAGATATAGCCTTAATGTTATACTGGTTTAAATACATGTAAAGATATAGCCTTAATGTTATACTGGTTTAAATACATGTAAAGATATATCCTTAATGTTATACTGGTTTAAATACATGTAAAGATATATCCTTAATGTTATACTGGTTTAAATACATGTAAAGATATATCCTTAATGTTATACTGGTTTAAATACATGTAATGATATATCCTTAATGTTATACTGGTTTAAATACATGTAAAGATATATCCTTAATGTTATACTGGTTTAAATACATGTAAAGATATATCCTTAATGTTATACTGGTTTAAATACATGTAAAGATATATCCTTAATGTTATACTGGTTTAAATACATGTAATGATATATCCTTAATGTTATACTGGTTTAAATACATGTAAAGATATATCCTTAATGTTATACTGGTTTAAATACATGTAAAGATATATCCTTAATGTTATACTGGTTTAAATACATGTAATGATATATCCTTAATGTTATACTGGTTTAAATACATGTAAAGATATATCCTTAATGTTATACTGGTTTAAATACATGTAAAGATATAGCCTTAATGTTATACTGGTTTAAATACATGTAATGATATATCCTTAATGTTATACTGGTTTAAATACATGTAAAGATATATCCTTAATGTTATACTGGTTTAAATACATGTAAAGATATAGCCTTAATGTTATACTGGTTTAAATACATGTAATGATATATCATTAATGTTATACTGGTTTAAATACATGTAATGATATATCCTTAATGTTATACTGGTTTAAATACATGTAAAGATATAGCCTTAATGTTATACTGGTTTAAATACATGTAATGATATATCATTAATGTTATACTGGTTTAAATACATGTAAAGATATAGCCTTAATGTTATACTGGTTTAAATACATGTAAAGATATATCCTTAATGTTATACTGGTTTAAATACATGTAAAGATATATCCTTAATGTTATACTGGTTTAAATACATGTAAAGATATATCCTTAATGTTATACTGGTTTAAATACATGTAAAGATATATCCTTAATGTTATACATGAATACTCTAAGTTAGGGTGAACACATATTAAGGATTGGGTTGGACCACCTACATGTAAATTATAGCATCACTGCTTTTGAGTACATTAGAGAATTCTTGATCTGTGAACAACTTAAACCATGTTTAAAACATAAAGAGTGACTATGGTACAAGTCTGTATCTTACTCCTATTATCCAGGGACTTGACAACTCACTAAACCATGTTTAAAACATAAAGAGTGACTATGGTACAAGTCTATATCTTACTCCTATTATCCAGGGACTTGACAACTCACTAAACCATGTTTAAAACATAAAGAGTGACTATGGTACAAGTCTATATCTTACTCCTATTATCCAGGGACTTGACAACTCACTAAACCATGTTTAAAACATAAAGAGTGACTATGGTACAAGTCTATATCTTACTCCTATTATCCAGGGACTTGACAACTCACTAAACCATGTTTAAAACATAAAGAGTGACTATGGTACAAGTCTATATCTTACTCCTATTATCCACGGACTTGACAACTCACTAAACCATGTTTAAAACATAAAGAGTGACATGGTACAAGTCTGTATCTTACTCCTATTATCCAGGGACTTGACAACTCACTAAACCATGTTTAAAACATAAAGAGTGACTATGGTACAAGTCTGTATCTTACTCCTATTATCCAGGGACTTGAGAACTCACTAAACCATGTTTAAAACATAAAGAGTGACTATGGTACAAGTCTGTATCTTACTCCTATTATCCACGGACTTGACAACTCACTAAACCATGTTTAAAACATAAAGAGTGACTATGGTACAAGTCTGTATCTTACTCCTATTATCCACGGACTTGACAACTTACTAAACCATGTTTAAAACATAAAGAGTGACTATGGTACAAGTCTGTATCTTACTCCTATTATCCACGGACTTGACAACTCACTAAACCATGTTTAAAACATAAAGAGTGACTATGGTACAAGTCTGTATCTTACTCCTATTATCCAGGGACTTGACAACTCACTAAACCATGTTTAAAACATAAAGAGTGACTATGGTACAAGTCTGTATCTTACTCCTATTATCCACGGACTTGACAACTCACTAAACCATGTTTAAAACATAAAGAGTGACTATGGTACAAGTCTGTATCTTACTCCTATTATCCACGGACTTGACAACTCACTAAACCATGTTTAAAACATAAAGAGTGACTATGGTACAAGTCTATATCTTACTCCTATTATCCAGGGACTTGACAACTCACTAAACCATGTTTAAAACATAAAGAGTGACTATGGTACAAGTCTGTATCTTACTCCTATTATCCAGGGACTTGACAACTCACTAAACCATGTTTAAAACATAAAGAGTGACTATGGTACAAGTCTATATCTTACTCCTATTATCCAGGGACTTGACAACTCACTAAACCATGTTTAAAACATAAAGAGTGACATGGTACAAGTCTGTATCTTACTCCTATCATCCAGGGACTTGACAACTCACTATCTCTTTTAGTCTATAGTAATATAGTATGGACTATAAAATCACCATGATGGATATTATTTTACTATTCAGTTTGCATACATGTACCACAGTTGGTAGTGCATCTGTCTAGAGATTGGAGGTCTCTGTTTGAGTCCTGGCACAGGCCAATTTTTCTCCCTCTTGTTTACCACATCTCATAAAAAACTTGCACCGATGTAAATTCATTAACATAATAATCCTGAACCTATTGTATGTGTCAAATTGTCTCATCAAAATTTCATAAACTTGATATGATCATACAATATCATATGATGCAGACCTTGAAATGAACTCCGGGGTGTATGAATTCATATGAATACATATCATTGTCAGTTGGGAAATATCATATTAAAATAAGGGCTCATTATTACAAATTAGGAATATTGTATTTTTGAAAGACAAAGATAATAATAAGTCATGGTCAGGTTAAACTAAGTTCAAGAACACAATGATTTGGTAAGAGACAGAGATAGAACATATGAACAGTAACCTTGACTACATGTATGCTGAGTATTTTCTGTTCTTGAGATGGGAGTTGTACACTCAGGGCTTGAAATTAGCAGTAGTCATGGTTAATTAAGTTCACACTAAGTTCAAGAACACAGTGATTAGGTAAGAGACAGAGATAGAATAACAGCCAACAACCAGTCTCACCCCTACATGTAACTATTAGAATGATGTATAAGTTGGGTAAAGAGATCTTCAGATGAAAATCCAACAGCCAGTCTCACCCCTAACTATTAGAAGGATGTATACAATGTAAGTTGAGTAAAGAGATCTTCAGATTCTTGACCCAACAGCCAGTCTCACCCCTAAGTAACTATTAGAATGATGTATAAATTGGGTAAGGCAATCTTCAGATTCTGACCCAACAGCCAGTGAGACTCTAGACTATTGATTAGGTTGACTGAAATCAAATAGAAAACTGTAGCTAAATCAGATATCAATCAAATCTGACCAAGCCCTACATTTAATTCAAGTCAACTTAGCCATGCAGTAATATTGCAAGTGTTACACAAAGACATTTCCCCAATCACAACAAGCAAATATTTTCATTTTTCACATTATTGTCAGATTAAAAACATGTATTTCAGTCAGGTCACGATGTGTGGCACACGAGCTTTATGGTGTACAAGGGCATGTTTACATGTACATGTATACATGTACTGTATGGCTGGATTTGTTATTGTAGAAATAACTAAATTATCAGTCCATTTATCAGGTGACAATGACATGGTTTACATTTACTGAAGTGGGTGTAAATGTGTTCAGATAAAAACACTGTTACAGGGTACATCAACTTTTATCTGTTCTGATAAAATATCACATGGATGTATACAGTATACATTGTACTGGTTACTACTACATGTACTAGTAATTGCAGACAACTGGTATACAGTTGTGATTCTTACTGTCGGAGTAGGTCTATCCCATAGGTATTAAAGGCCAAAGTTTCATTCCCATGTTCTCACATTGGTATTATCTTATCATCAGAGACTTAAAGTTAAAGGTCAAAGTTTCAATCCCAGTTTCTCACATTAGTATCAGTTGAGCCATGGCAATTATTTTTTGTTCTGGGCAAACATTTTCTATTGCTTTTGATTCAAACTAGGTATTTTAAATGAAATAGTGTAAACTCCAATATTCTCACCATAATTTTCCCACAGTATAGTGACTAATTTACACAATACTATATCATAAAGTATTGTATATGTTGTTATGCTAATACATGTAAATGTATTTAAGTTTTACTCATTTCTCAAAAATCAAAAAAATCACAGCACAGTGAGTTGGCATTAATTTTGGAAGCCACCACATTGAAATGGGCATATGGAATACACCACCTTCCTGATTAATGGCAAGGATATGGGACTCCACATATGGAGTTGGGGTGGAAGGGGGTGTCTACCTCCCTCATGGGGTTGGGGTGGAAGGGGGTGTCTACTCGGGGGTGTCTACCTCCCTTATGGAGTTGGGATGGAAGGGGGTGTCTACCTCCCTTATGGGGTTGGGATGGAAGGGGGTGTCTACCTCCCTTATGGAGTTGGGATGGAAGGGGGTGTCTACCTCCCTTATGGGGTTGGGATGGAAGGGGGTGTCTACCTCCCTTATGGGGTTTGGATGGAAGGGGGTGTCTACCTCCCTTATGGAGTTGGGGTGGAAGGGGGTGTCTACCTCCCTTATGGGGTTTGGATGGAAAGGGGTATCTACCTCCCTTATGGGGTTGGGATGGAAGGGGGTGTCTACCTCCCTTATGGGGTTTGGATGGAAGGGGGTGTCTACCTCCCTTATGGATTTGGGGTGGAAGGGGGTGTCTACCTCCCTTATGGGGTTGGGGTGGAAGGGGGTGTCTACCTCCCTTATGGAGTTGGGATGGAAGGGGGTGTCTACCTCCCTTATGGGGTTGGGGTGGAAGGGGGTGTCTACCTCCCTTATGGGGTTGGGGTGGAAGGGGGTGTCTACCTCCCTTATGGGGTTGGGGTGGAAGGGGGTGTCTACCTCCCTTATGGGGTTGGGATGGAAGGGGGTGTCTACCTCCCTTATGGGGTTGGGATGGAAGGGGGTGTCTACCTCCCTATATGGAGTTGGGGTGGAAGGGGGTGTCTACCTCCCTTATGGGGTTGGAATGGAAGGGGTGTCTACCTCCCTTATGGGGTTGGGGTGGAAGGGGGTGTCTACCTCCCTATATGGAGTTGGGATGGAAGGGGGTGTCTACCTCCCTTATGGGGTTGGGATGGAAGGGGTGTCTACCTCCCTTATGGGGTTGGGATGGAGAGGGTAGTCCCACATGATGAACTTTCAATATTGATGACAAAGATACTGGTATATATACACAAGTATATGGTCATAAGGAATATATGATTAATATAATACTAATAAATACACATATTTAAATTTCAATGCAACCCATTAACTTATAAGATAACAGGAAGGCTTTAACAGGAAATCTCTACCAATCTTGTCAACATCACCTTGACAATGACTGAGTAGCTGTTTTGTACATTGAGTATTTGTCTTTGGTCAACATACATAAGATGATACACATGTACAACATTTAACACATAAATCACAAACCCCTCTTTGATATGATTTATCACTGAACAGTTTCAACCATGCCACAGTACAGTAGAGACACTTCAGTACAATGCAATTATGGAGAATTTGGTAAACGTTAAACAGCTACTGACAGTTCCAACCATTTCACAGTACAGTAGAGACACTTCAGTACAATGCAATTATGGAGAATCTGGTAAACGTTAAACAGCTACTGACAGTTCCAACCATTTCACAGTACGTTAGAGACACTTCAGTACAATGCAATTATGGAGAATTTGGTAAACGTTAAACAGCTACTGACAGTTCCAACCATTTCACAGTACAGTAGAGACACTTCAGTACAATGCAATTATGGAGAATCTGGTAAACGTTAAACAGCTACTGACAGTTCCAACCATTTCACAGTACAGTAGAGACACTTCAGTACAATGCAATTATGGAGAATCTGGTAAACGTTAAACAGCTACTGACAGTTCCAACCATTTCACAGTACAGTAGAGACACTTCAGTACAATGCAATTATGGAGAATCTGGTAAACGTTAAACAGCTACTGACAGTTCCAACCATTTCACAGTACAGTAGAGACACTTCAGTACAATGCAATTATGGAGAATCTGGTAAACGTTAAACAGCTACTGACAGTTCCAACCATTTCACAGTACGTTAGAGACACTTCAGTACAATGCAATTATGGAGAATTTGGTAAACGTTAAACAGCTACTGACAGTTCCAACCATTTCACAGTACAGTAGAGACACTTCAGTACAATGCAATTATGGAGAATCTGGTAAACGTTAAACAGCTACTGACAGTTCCAACCATTTCACAGTACAGTAGAGACACTTCAGTACAATGCAATTATGGAGAATCTGGTAAACGTTAAACAGCTACTGACAGTTCCAACCATTTCACAGTACAGTAGAGACACTTCAGTACAATGCAATTATGGAGAATTTGGTAAACTTTAAACAGCTACTGACAGTTCCAACCATTTCACAGTACAGTAGAGACACTTCAGTACAATGCAATTATGGAGAATCTGGTAAACGTTAAACAGCTACTGACAGTTCCAACCATTTCACAGTACAGTAGAGACACTTCAGTACAATGCAATTATGGAGAATTTGGTAAACGTTAAACAGCTACTGACAGTTCCAACCATTTCACAGTACGGTAGAGACACTTCAGTACAATGCAATTATGGAGAATTTGGTAAACGTTAAACAGCTACTGACAGTTCCAACCATGCCACAGTACAGTAGAGACACTTCAGTACAATGCAATTATGGAGAATTTGGTAAACGTTAAACAGCTACTGACAGTTCCAACCATTTCACAGTACAGTAGAGACACTTCAGTACAATGCAATTATGGAGAATTTGGTAAACTTTAAACAGCTACTGACAGTTCCAACCATTTCACAGTACAGTAGAGACACTTCAGTACAATGCAATTATGGAGAATTTGGTAAACGTTAAACAGCTACTGACAGTTCCAACCATTTCACAGTACAGTAGAGACACTTCAGTACAATACAATTATGGAGAATTTGGTAAACGTTAAACAGCTACTGACAGTTCCAACCATTTCACAGTACAGTAGAGACACTTCAGTACAATGCAATTATGGAGAATCTGGTAAACGTTAAACAGCTACTGACAGTTCCAACCATTTCACAGTACAGTAGAGACACTTCAGTACAATGCAATTATGGAGAATCTGGTAAACGTTAAACAGCTACTGACAGTTCCAACCATTTCACAGTACGTTAGAGACACTTCAGTACAATGCAATTATGGAGAATCTGGTAAACTTTAAACAGCTACTGACAGTTCCAACCATTTCACAGTATGGTAGAGACACTTCAGTACAATGCAATTATGGAGAATCTGGTAAACTTTAAACAGCTACTGACAGTTCCAACCATTTCACAGTACGGTAGAGACACTTCAGTACAATGCAATTATGGAGAATCTGGTAAACTTTAAACAGCTACTGACAGTTCCAACCATTTCACAGTACGGTAGAGACACTTCAGTACAATGCAATTATGGAGAATCTGGTAAACTTTAAACAGCTTCTGACAGTTCCAACCATTTCACAGTACGGTAGAGACACTTTAGTACAATGCAATTATGGAGAATCTGGTAAACTTTTTAAACAGCTACTGTTGTTCTTTGTGCATCTGTAAATGCTTTCTTTTAGATTAATTTTAAGAATACCTCTGTCAGACACTCTGGCTTTATTTATGATTTAGCTACATGTACTTTTTTTCCTTGACATGTCAAGTCTGTAAGTGTAAGATACATCCTGTTGTCCAGCTTAACAGTGCTTGCTGGCTGATAGGTTGACATGGCATGTACATGTATTGCTATATCTACATGTATTCTTACAGACTATCCAATCCCTTGACAAGAAAGCTATTAACAAAAGTTACATTTCAACACACTGTTTTTAACTCATAAATGCTCAGATATACATGTACATGATTACTCAATGTTTAACTCAATATCCAAAAATGGTAGCAGTTTATCTACGACTGACGCTAGGAATGTTATACAGATATACAGACTACATTTTAAGTTTTCAACACACCCGGCCATGAATGAATACTTATGTAGTGATGGATGGGTGATGTATGATGTATGATGTATGAGGTCAAAGTTCACACAGACCGGAACCATGACTACATACTGTAGTACAATGTACGTAAGATCTTCAACTCAATGACATTTGTACCATTTAACCGTACACCTATTCCTTAAAATAGATATATGTAGTAATTTGACATTAACCTGTAACTATCAACCACTATAAAATAAAGCATGTCAATTCATCAAATATGACATGAATGTTACTACTCAAAAAAAGATTACTTTGTGAGTTTCCGTTTTAGATATTCTTCTACTAGATCTGGACTATAAATAAGATACATCCATACATAAATTATTCTGTGGACAAATAAATTTCTGTAAAGATACTACCTATTTGCCATCAACTAAATACTATCAACTATAAAACAGAAGGTATATGACATTCAGAAATACTTGTAAAGTTGTTTACCGAATACATCAATGCTATATTGTACCATGGACTAGCAAATTGTATTTTGCGCATGTTTTTTCTGTTCTTAGATACTCTGTGAGATATGTTAATTTGTGTAAAGATTTTTTTTTAAATACTACATGTACTTATCTGACATTAATCTTTACATATCAATAACTATAAAACGTACCTGGTTCAGGAAAACAAAGTTGTTTACGAAATACTGCAAACCTGGAAATTTTCGCTGAAGACTTATTTTCGCTTATTTTCCTGGCAAACAAAAATATGCAAAAATATGTAATGCCTCCTTGTACATGAACACAATGTACCAGTCTGGTAATTAATAAAAATTAGTCTTTGAGAACTAGCTGAAGACTGTAAAATCACAAAATTTTCTAGCAGTGGGAAATATCTACATGTACATATAGTACATCAATACTATGATAACTCATAAGATAAATTAATCTGTAGACATGTAAATATCTGTAAAAAATACTATTACATGTATCTACCCTTTCATCAACTATAAATCATACTCAAATTCAGAAAAACACAATTATTTACCAAATTATTTAATATACTGTTATCAGTGCTGCCATGTACTACTGTAACAAATGGGTATTCTGTGCAAGTTTATCTGTCTTTAGAAATGCCATGAAATAAATTATTCTGTAGACACATACTTTTGTGTAAAGATACTACCAATCTCTAGTCTACATGTACATACATTGCATTATTTTATACCAACTTGCCATTCTTCAGTCTGATTGAGTGTTAACAAATGTATTGCATTTTGTAGAAAGGCCATTGAACTTGAAATTTTGAAGCTAAATCACGATAAATATGACAAGTACATGTAACAATCAATATTGTACATGTACATGTATTTCAATATGATAAAGTTTTAGTCTATTTCTATGTTGAGTGTATTCAAAAAAATAATATGAAGACTTTGCCTATAATTATTATAAAATACACACTTTGTTACAAATGCTAGTCAATGTATGACTATGAATACATTATCAACTTTTTTATTTAAAAAAATAGAATATGTGGTCTGTTCAATTACATGTATACGACCAAATGTACCTAACTTGTCCTATACAATGTACATTTGTACATGTACATATGATATAATATTGTACATGTATACTAGAGAGTAGCCATTTCTCTTTGTCAAATTATCACTGAATATATGAGTGAACTGTTTAAATTATCGCTGAATATATGAGTGAACTGTTCAAATTATCACTGAATATATGAGTGAACTGTTCAAATTATCACTGAATATATGAGTGAACTGTTAAAATTATCTCAATATATATGAGTGACTGTTTAAATTATCACTGAATATATGAGTGAACTGTTCAAATTATCACTGGATATATGAGTGAACTGTTCAAATTATCACTGAATATATGAGTGAACTGTTCAAATTATCACTGAATATATGAGTGAACTGTTCAAATTATCACTGGATATATGAGTGAACTGTTCAAATTATCACTGAATATATGAGTGAACTGTTCAAATTATCACTGGATATATGAGTGAACTGTTCAAATTATCACTGGATATATGAGTGAACTGTTCAAATTGTCACTGAATATATGAGTGAACTGTTCAAATTATCACTGAATATATGAGTGAACTGTTCAAATTATCACTGAATATATGAGTGAACTGTTCAAATTATCACTGGATATATGATTGAACTGTTCAAATTATCACTGAATATATGATTGAACTGTTCAAATTATCACTGAATATATGAGTGAACTGTTCAAATTATCACTGAATATATGAGTGAACTGTTCAAATTATCACTGGATATATGAGTGACTGTTCAAATTATCACTGAATATATGAGTGAACTGTTCAAATTATCACTGAATATATGAGTGAACTGTTCAAATTATCACTGAATATATGAGTGAACTGTTAAATAAATTTATTTACAGCTAACACATTCGTCACAAACACATACATGTAAAAATAGTGAACATATTTACCATCATACATGTACCTACTACACACTGCATCTTCACAAACTTGTGTTTACATGTAAAAGTGAGCTACATGTAGTTTCTAGTTGCCATATAAACACATTTATCACCATACCTACTAACACACTGAATCTTCACAAACTTTAATGTATGTGTTATTGTTAAACTAAAGTTAGTAAGCTGTTTTGGTAGTTGTCCTAAAAACACATTTACCATACCTACTAACACACTGAATCTTCACAAACTTTAATGTATACATGTGTTATTGTTATTAAACTAAAGTTAGTAAGCTGTTTTGGTAGTTGTCCTAAAAACACATTTACCATACCTACTAACACATTGAATCTTCACAAACTTGAATGTATGTGTTATTGTTACAACTAAAGTTTAGTAAGCTGTTTTGGTAGTTGTCCTACCATACCAACTAACACACCCGACTGAATCTTCACAAACTTACCATGTACATGTACATGTTAAAGTTAGTAAGCTGTTTTGGTAGTTGCCCTACAGACCTTTTGACACACATTAACTACATATGATGACATTTACAGCAATATTTTTTACTACAAATTTGTTGAACTTTTGACAAAAGTGAGTTGTTGGACAGGCACAGCTGAGGAATTTGAAGTAGTAGGCTCTACTATACAACATCTATTAAAGTGTGCTGGTATAACATTCCAATGGTGTCATATGTTTCCTACTGTACAGTAACATCCACACAAATATAATATACAGATATACATATCTAAATGTACAATAAACATTCTACAATACTTACTGTCAGATCTATACACAAACTGCAATAATGAAATTGACACTGTTAATCCTGTGAAAAGACCACATTTTTTCATATAATTACTTTTAGAACTCAACTCTATGAAAATTCATAACCTAGTTTCAAATTACCCAAATATTTAAAGGCCCATGTTGGATTACAATTAAGGTGTGAAAACAAAATAATGACCCTATCTAATCATTATGGCACCAGTGATAAGCTTTTGCTATGTGAGAGCCTGGGATCATACATGGGCCTTGGCTATCCTTCAAGCTATATACTACATTCTATACTGAGGTAGGTGGCCTTCCTATAGTAGTACCCAAGGCTGTACTACAAATTTGGTGCTTTCTTTAGGAAATAAATTTACCATGGCCATACTTTGTTCATTATTTCTTTAAAAACCTATTGATTTCCTTTCTGGTTGTCATTGAATATATGGCTAGTTATACAACAACTACAAACTAGGAACACAGCAAACAGACATATGGCCTTGTACTGACTCAACATGCAAGTGTTAATGTAATTAGTCATTTATATTTAAAATTTTCCAACCCATACTTTCAGTTAGGATGTTGTTGCCATGACAAGTAAAGTCAGCCACACACTTTCACACTGACTGCCTGGGTAGTACTAGTACAAATACAGACACACATTGTCACACACAGCACACACTTTCACACTGACTGCCTGGGTAGTACTAGTACAAATACAGACACACATTGTCACACACAGCACACACTTTCATTCACACTGACTGTCTGGGTAGTTTACTAGTACAAATACAGACACACATTGTCACACACAGCACACACTTTCACACTGACTGCCTGGGTAGTACTAGTACAAATACAGACACACATTGTCACACACAGCACACACTTTCACACTGACTGTCTGGGTAGTTTACTAGTACAAATACAGACACACATTGTCACACACAGCACACACTTTCACACTGACTGTCTGGGTAGTACTAGTACAAATACAGACACACATTGTCACACACAGCACACACTTTCATTCACACTGACTGTCTGGGTAGTACTAGTACAAATACAGACACACATTGTCACACACAGCACACACTTTCACACTGACTGTCTGGGTAGTACTAGTACAAATACAGACACACATTGTCACACACAGCACACACTTTCACACTGACTGTCTGGGTAGTTTACTAGTACAAATACAGACACACATTGTCACACACAGCACACACTTTCACACTGACTCTGGGTAGTACTAGTACAAATACAGACACACATTGTCACACACAGCACACACTTTCACACTGACTGTCTGGGTAGTACTAGTACAAATACAGACACACATTGTCACACACAGCACACACTTTCACACTGACTGTCTGGGTAGTTTACTACAAATACAGACACACATTGTCACACTGACTGTCTGGGTAGTACTAGTACACATACAGACACACATTGTCACACACAGCACACACTTTCACACTGACTGTCTGGGTAGTACTAGTACACATACAGACACACATTGTCACACACAGCACACACTTTCACACTGACTGGGTAGTTTACTACAAATACAGACACACATTGTCACACACAGCACACACTTTCATTCACACTGACTGTCTGGGTAGTTTACTAGTACAAATACAGACACACATTGTCACATACAGCACACACTTTCACACTGACTGTCTGGGTAGTTTACCAGTACAAATACAGACACACATTGTCACACACAGTAACTTGTTCAATTCTTCTTGTAATTCGTAGACTATTGATAATAGGGTCACCATGTTAAAGAGCTAAATATTTATACTTTAATTATTTACATGTGTCTGTTTTTTCCCAAACCCAACGAGTTGTCCTGAGTGAGTCTGGCTTTGAGTCTGGAGTGAATGACTCAAGATCTGTCTAATAGATACATGTACCACAGTTGGGAAGACACTTATGGTATACTGGGTACAAGTAATATCACACCTATCCCCTGTAACCTGACCCCATCCCCATCCCTTCCAACCCAAACCTTCTTCAAATCCACCAACAAAAAAGACGTCAAATTTTGCTTGAGTGACTTGAGCAAAGTTGATTTCAAAATGTTTCAAAAATGAACTATACAGATCACAATAAAACTAACAATAATTCATTAACACCATAATTAATTGCCCATACATACTCAAGTTAATAAATAAACTAATCAATGCCTCTCAGTATTTACATACCCTAATTAATTTAGACAAGACATTTAGAATATACTCAATGAATATATTTATCATTTTAACTAAATATTGAAAAAATATTCAGGAAAACATGTATGCAATTGGCATAAATCACTACAAATTGTCCTTATATGATACAATGATTGATACAAATTGGCCTCACATTGTGTATTAGGTAACATTGAAGGGTTAATTTGATGTGGGAAATAAGTCATCAACATGTGTAGATAGAACTAGACACATAGTATTCACCTTGAGTCAGGATTACTGTTTTCCTTGCTTTTTAAGTCTTACTAAGACATGGATGGATGAATAAAGACCTGTCCTTGCACCAACTGATTACTATATTGTCAGTAGTTTTCACTGGCATTCAAGGTCTCATATCATTTTAATAGCATATAATTTCACATCTGTAGTCCTGATGAATACAGACAAATTTAATAACATTTCAAAATAATAAAGATGAACACAATAGCTTCAATTGAAAAATATGTGAACGTGTCCTTGTACTGTGGCTTCCTGTTTAGATATATTTTCAATCAACAGTGCTACTGTTAAAGTCAATACAATTATACCAATGTATACCTAATTTTCCAAAATATTATCATTTTCAAATTTAGTCAAATCTTCCATTTTCAGAATAATAAATTCTTTCTTAAAAGTATAATTTACTTAAAAATACTTATGACTAATCAAATCATTTATTTTGTTTGTTTCTACACCCTTCCCCTTCCCCACTCCTCCTCACACCTCTTTATATCATGAAAGACTTCAAATTCAAAATACCCATTGTTTTCAAACAAGATCCTTTTCATAAAGCTATGAGATGTAACCTGCTATCCCTTCTTGTCATTTAACCGTAATTCCTCTAATTTTTGACATATCACATCATCATCCTCACTAAAGTTAATCATTGTTTTCATCTCAATACACTTCCTCTTGCAACTGATGTATTTTGGACCGTAACTTCCAACTTTCAGGGAATTTTTCACACCATGTATTGTGTTCACTCTCTACATCCTAGCAAACACACCCCTCATATTAGTACTGTAGTAATTAACTTTCTAATGGAGACAGCAGGTCTGATCAATTTGGAATTTAATACTCAGTGGCAGTCATTTGGGACTGTGACCTCAGTGCCCTTACACTTCTAGCATGCATTCCAAATAAATAAACACTGTACCTATGGTCTACCCATATCTACTGAGGTAACAAACACTGCCTATGTACCTATTTTTTTACCTGGAGTTCATGCACTACTAATGTACTAATGGTAAATCTTGCATGGCAAGCAAATCCCACTTCATCCTTCTCATTCCTCCTTTACACTTTATTGATTTGTTTTTTGTTCTAATGTTCAGTATGAAGATATATGAGTGCTTTATCAGTATTTGTTTCCTCAATTCAAATACAAGCAATATTTTGTGTAACATTAACATTTTTTGTCAATGTCACAGAAAAAATGTGAAGGCCAGAGCATGCCCTTGTAGAGTCTGAGTACCATAGATGTGCGTTCAGTTGTAAATGTATGTATTTATTTATTTATAGCTACCTACATATATGATATGAAACGATACACGACTAGTGTCTAGTCTCCACTACCTGGGTTACACAAATAACTTACCAAAAAAGTATGGCCTCGTCGTGGTCTGTGTGACTTCCTTGTCTTAAAAGGCAGACCAATACATGGGTGTTCCTGCGTGTACTTTTACGAGTAGGGAAAAATAAACTGGGATATACGCGGGGGCGAGATGCATACAAAGAGGCTTGGATGATTCATAGTCGAGTCTGCCTGTGGGAGCTGACGGTGTCGAGAAAACCGAGTTGGAATCTGAATTTGTCAGCAACGGTGTTGAAATATCTCAACTTAGACGTTCAAGTCTGCTATACTTTCCCTGAGCAGAAAATACATGCAAGTATCGAAAACAAAGCGTTTCTTCCCTATGCTTTTTATATAGGTTCACGTTTTTATGGCAGTGTTGATCAACACAGCGTGAACGTTACGTTACTGATTAACGTTTGGTTACATTCAATTTCAAAACTAACCAAAGACGAAACTCCCGAAACACATGGAATTTTCGAGCTGAATGAATGGTACGGTCATAAAACTGCTACTGTCGGCAGTTTCTTGGTGATATCAGGTGACTCGAACGAATGCCAGGGTGAGGTAGCTGTCGGGTTAAATCTGAGCGAATCGACATCTCGTAAAAAAGTTATGAAGTGTACGTACGTTATCGCCAAAATCAAAACGTTACTTGCGATCGCGAGATTCCTACACAATCAAATGTAGAGTTCTTAATATTAAGCAATAGACTGGGACACTTACCTCGATCCACTTCAAAGTCAAGTAACTATCCGGCACTGACGGCACACAAACTCAAATCCTACGAGAGAATACGGACACTGCACTACTCTCAATGACTCTCGACTACTTTTGGCTTCCTTTGCCTTACCCCGTGACGTCACTTTAGAACGCCCTCACAGACTGGAAAATAAAATATTTTGTTTTGATTTGTTTTGTAAAAACACCTTTTTGAAAAAAGAAATCCACAGTTCTTTTGACCAGAATTATACTTCTTGCATCCAATAATCTCATTGAATCATTTAATTATAAATAATTTCTTTCCATGCTTTTTATTGTAAATTTTAATTTCGTATTTTGTGACGTCGTGGGGCGGCGCACTTGCCCGACCTTTTGACATCACTTCCGCGTTTTTGAACAGCATCGAGCATCATCAGCGTAGATCAGCGTGCTTGAGATTGCCAGCACCGTCCAACTGAAATCAATCCAAAGTTCCGGAAAAACATCAGACGTGGTGAGTTGTAAAACAAATATAAACCACAGTGAAGCTTTTCATGTACACGAGTGCACATCACATGCGTGATAATATGTACGTAAAAGGTAAAGACTTACGTACGTGTACGTGCATGTGTGTGTTGTTTTGTACTGACTACTGTGAGTATGACGAATGGGAACGTCATTTGAACGTTTTCAAAACATCCATTTAACAATGAAGCCCTAAAATGGTCATAATGTCTACACTGTGAGATAAAACATGTTTCGCTTGTTAGTTAACCTTTATTTTCCAAAATATACCGTACGGTACATTCCTCCAATCTCCATTGTCTTTTCACGAAATATAATGGTGATGCTGATGTAACAAATCTTAGTAGTCAGTTGAAAAACTTTTATTATATCGATAGTAATTGGATACCAACGATTCACAAAACTGACATCAAATTACGTACCTATAACAAAATTATAACAGATGATGAATTTGAATTATATCTAGAACAAGCATATTGTTTGACACAGAATCAGCATCACTAAGCTCAGGATCTCAGCACATAATTGTCATAATTTACCAATTGAAAGACTACGATACAATACCAAGAAATTCCCCCGGATGAAAGACTATGTCATTTATGTAATACTAAAGATATTGATGATGAAATCCATGCTATCCCAAAAAGAATATTTCAAAAGAATAATGAGTTCAAATGATGATTTTATCACTACCGATAGTAGCTTTGGAAAATTCTCTAATTCATTATTATCTTTGTATTCAATACTGTAGTTTAGTGTTTTATATATATTTATAATTATCTATTATTTTGTTTTTGTTTTTGTACATTGTTTTTGACTCTAGATAATATATTTTTATATTATTTCATGTCAAATAAAATATACTATACTACTGTACTATAATATACTATACTATATACTATACTATACTATACTACTATACTATACTATACTATACTATACTATACTATACTATACTATACTATACTATACTATACTATACTATACTATACTATACTATACTGTACTGTAATACTACATACTATACTATACTATATACTATACTAATAGGCTATACTATACTATGATATAAACTGGTATATTGAACTATAGTTTAATTTTGTAGTAGTAGAGGAATTTGTACTTCGATTGGGGCAACCCCTCCCCCATACATACACACACAGTGGTTGGGGGGGGGGGGGGGGTACTCCCACGTACTGGGTATACATATATGTGCAGCCCTTTGGGCTGGGTTTATTCATCCATTGATCTAAAATGGGTACTGTATTCTTAGAGATAAGGAGTAAAGATATGGTGTACACTTTTAACTTTGTAACGTTTGACTAACTTCTATTTGATAGGTTTCATGTCATCATTAAGTGTAACATTTGACTAACTTCTATTTGATAGGTTTCATGTCATAATTTAGTGTAACATTTGACTAACTTCTATTTGATAGGTTTCATGTCATCATTTAGTGTAACATTTGACTAACTTCTATTTGATAGGTTTCATGTCATCATTTAGTGTAACGTTTGACTAACTTCTATTTGATAGGTTTCATGTCATAATTTAGTGTAACATTTGACTAACTTCTATTTTCACTGAACAATATAAAATACTAGACTAAGATATGTTGTGTCACTTTGCTGGTAGATGGTCAACACAAAACTAACAATTCACTCTTGGATATGTTTACTCATTGTATGTATGAAAACTGTAAATCTCCAACATTGTATAATTAATCAAAATACTATTATTTTGATTAACTTTGAATCTCTGGTAGCTTACCTATAGACCTGAAGGACTATTGCTATTCTGCTATCCTAACTGACATTTTTGCTAGTCCTTGATTGATTGATTGATTGATTGATTGATTGATTGATTGATTGATTGATTGATTGATTGATTGATTGATTGTATGCCCTACCGTCCATTGCGAGGCCATGGGGTTCTGTCATAGTATAGTATAGTTATTAGTATAGTATACAGTATAGTATAGACTATTAGTATAGTATACAGTATAGTATAGTATAGTATAGTATAGTATAGTATAGTATAGTATACAGTATAGTATAGTATAGTATAGTTATTAGTACAGTATACAGTATAGTATAGACTATTAGTATAGTATAGTATAGTATAGCATAGTATAGTATACAGTATAGTATAGTATAGTATAGTATAGTTATTAGTACAGTATACAGTATAGACTATTAGTATAGTATAGTATAGTATAGTATAGCATAGTATACAGTATAGTATAGTATAGTATAGTATAGTATAGTATACTATAGTATAGTATAGTTATTAGTACAGTATACAGTATAGTATAGACTGTTAGTATAGTATACAGTATAGTATAGTATAGTATAGTATAGTATACAGTATAGAATAGTATAGTATAGTATAGTATAGCATAGTATAGTATAGTATAGTATAGTATAGTATAGTATAGTATAGTATAGTATAGTATAGTATAGTATAGTATACTATACTATACTATACTATACTATACTATACTATAGTATAGTGTATTATACTATACTATACTATACTACTATACTATACTATACTATACTATACTATACTATATTCTGCCGCATATTTTCACGAGCGATAACGAACACAAGTTTTTACCTAACAAATATTGTATATATACCCTGTGTGAAGCACTTATTATTTTCTAGTAATAACATATCTTTTATTTTCCAGTAATAACACATCTTAATCATATTTCAATTATGTTTTTATACATAGATCCTGTGAATGATGGCGTCATCATCCAAACGTAGCAAGTCAGATTCCGCTGAGGAAGCCGAACTAGAAATGGACCCAGACACTGCCAATAAGCTGTTTCAAGAGGGCGCTATACTGCTCTTCCTTGATGTCCCTGAGGGTACAGAGTTTGGAATTGATTATAATTCCTGGACTGTTGGGTCAAAGTTCAGAGGGGTCAAGATGATACCACCTGGAGTTCATTTCATCTATTACAGTGCTGTAAGTAAAACCAATGATGTGGCACCACGTTCTGGATTCTTTTATCATTTCAAGCAGCGAGAAATCCTTGTAAAGAAGTGGAATGCAAGATTGGAAGATATCAGCGACTTCAAAGCAACAGAGGAAGAAATGGATAGATTTGAATGTAATCGAGAACAGATGGACTCATTCCTTGGACCATACCCATATGGAAGTCTTAAACAATGGGTTTCTTTAACCAATCAAATTACAGAATCACTCATGAATACATTAGTACCAGATAACTGCAAGATTTCATCAGTGACTGAACTAGTTGGAGACAAGGAATCACGTACCACTAAACAACGAGCAGAAATTCGTGCAAGTGTACCCGATGATGCATCAATGGAAGAGAAGCTCCCTAAGATGCATATCAAGCCAGAAGCAATAATCCATTTTTCGGAAATTCCACAGAAGTACCCAAAAGGTGCAAGCCCAGCAGAGGTCACAAAATACAGCATGGATTCCAGTTATGCTCTTGATACACTGTTAAACTTAAAATATAAGGACAATGAACTTGGCATCTTAGGGGAACTACAGTTTGCATTTATCTGTTTTCTCCTCGGCCAGGTCTACGATTCATTTGAGCAGTGGAAGAAACTTTTCCATCTACTATGTAGTTGTCAGGAAGCCATCAATAAACACAGTAACTTGTATAACACTTTCATGACAACTATTCATTTTCAACTTGTAGAGATTCCTAAGGATTTCTTTGTTGATATCGTGTCAAGAGATAATTTCCTTACCACATGTTTGGCAGAATTTTTCAATAATTTAGCCGAGTCAAAGGCTGGCAATCAGTTGAAAACAAGAGGACGTAAATTTAAAGAGAGTTTGACCAAAAAGTTTAAGTGGGATTTTGATGGATTTGAAGAAGGGGAGTATGCACCAACAGTTGTAGAACTTCCTTAGACTTGTAGTGAGAGCAAATGAGATTTTGATGGATTTGAGGAAGTAGTCATGGAAACTCTCCCTTGAACAATACACCCTGAAGTAATGTGCACTCCAAGATCTATGAATAGAGCTAGGATAGTCTGACAATGTACATCAATTCATTACTGGGTAAAGACATCACATACCACTCCTAAAAGACATACAAATTGTGATTGTGTAGTTCTATGATAGAAATATTTACTGCCAACCAGCGATCATACAAAGAGGGACACAGTTCACAACTACACCACATCCATAATCACTGGTGTTTGCAGTGAAAACCTATTAATTCATTACAATGCTCCCTTGCATGACAGTGCCCTCAGTGGCAAGAGGTATAGCACAAAGTATTGTATTTCAGACCTTGTACATTATCGTATCTGGTTTCCACAACAACCATAAATGAATAAAAATGAGCACAGACAATTTTTTTGTATGAATATCATAGATGTTTTTTATTAGTGTCAAGAGTTAAAGAAATTCCAAAAATAATTTGTGTGTGTATGTTTCTCCTACTAATATTTGGTGCTGCTATCCTAGTAATACCAGCTATAACTACTCTAAACAAGTCTTAACTACCAGAGAGTATACACTGATATCTTGGTTAATAATAACCAGTAAATACTAGTTAGTTAGCAATGGCTAACACAAGCCAGTCATTTCATTTTGTTTTCAGTTTACTCACTATCGTTTAATTTTTTGTAAAAGTTTTTGATGTTATGCTGCAGCATGGATTTGGTTTAACAGTTGTATAGTATCCATAATAAATGAAATTACATAATTAGTATTAAAATCAATATTGCAAGTTTAATCTGCAAGAAGATAGATTTCACTTGTTATTTTACACTCACTACCATGCCATATTGTTTTCTTATGGGCTGAATAGGATATATATTTTGTACTTGGTGATATCATTGCAACCAACCAATTAACTTTCACAATGAATCAAAATAACCAATCAAAATTTACCTTTAATTCTGGTGGACAATTAATATCTACCTTTGCATCTGATAGGCCAATCAAATATGTGTCTTTAAGTCTGATCTTGGAGTAATTATATTGTCAGTATAATTACTCCAAGGTCTGATCGACACCAAAACAGTTTATATGACCACTACACACCGCCCTTCTATAGCTCCATACGAGCAATGTACTCCTAGCTATCAATATGAGTAGCGTGTACCCTTAAGTTTCTAAGTGGGCAGCAAGTACCCACTAGGTTTCTAGGTGAACAGTATGTGCCCCCTAGATTACTATATGAGTAGCATGTACCCCTAGATTTCTATATGAGCAGTATGGACCCCAAGGTTTCTATAAGGATAATGTACCACTAGGTTTTTATATGAACAGCATGTACCCCTAGGTTTCTATATGAGCAGTATGCACCTCCTAGGTTTCTATATGCAC
The DNA here is from genome assembly GCF_964340395.1 of Glandiceps talaboti. Classification (NCBI taxonomy): domain Eukaryota; kingdom Metazoa; phylum Hemichordata; class Enteropneusta; family Spengelidae; genus Glandiceps; species Glandiceps talaboti. Next base: position 26,555,784 of record NC_135557.1, on the reverse strand, counting down.
AGTATGTACCCCCTAGATTTCTATATGCACAGTATGCACCTCCTAGGTTTCTATATACGCAGTATGTACCCCATAGATTTCTATATGAACAGCATATACCCCTAGGTTTCTATATGAGCCGTGTGTACCCCTAGATTTCTATATGCACAGTATGTACCCCTAGGTTTCTATATGAGCAGTATGTACCCCCAAGGTTTCTATAAGGACAGCATGTACCCCTAGATTTCTATAACTTTGTATCTACTATTGACAACCCTATCCACGATAATATTAATTTAACATCATTTATGTTGTAGCCTGGTCTATTTGCATGACAAATAATTTTTTGATCACAATGTGAAACCTGAATTGCTGGCATTTATCACAGTAAGGTCAGTTCATTCAACCACTATACATTATGCAATGGTCATTGGTATGCAAATAAAGCCTGACAAAATATATTTCCCATGATGCCCTATTCAATATGGCTGACACTACAACTATGTACAATTTGTTGATTTGTTTGTCATACATGCAGAATTAAATACCTTGGATTAGTAATAAAATTTGGTATCAAAATACATTCCTTTCTTTTTCCTTGTCGATTCTCTCTGCGTACACCCACAGTATAAAGAAAATTAAATCACCATGGCGATTTCAGATGATGTATTGGAATTGTGTTGTAACTAACAACAAAGCTGAAGGGTTACTATGGTAATGTATATATAACAGTAACGATGTATTTACAAATGGACTTTTTGCAACAAAATTTGGAAGCTCACGATAGTACACTTCTACAAATACATACAATAAGATAATGAAATACTTGTTTACAAAAAAAGAAGAAATAAATGATGTACATGTATTATGCTTCATACAAAATTCCCATCGCACAAATAACTTTTTAGACAAGGAATTGCTTCACTAATTCACAGTAGACAATAATTGCCTGCATTTGAGCAATTACAAAAGAGTGGCTCTGCTTTCCATTCTTGTTTTATACAAAGGTACAAACCAGTAAAAAAATCATAACTCCATAGTAATGCAATGCCTAAATATTTTGTAAAATTTAAAAAAAAATGACTTGGCAACTATCGGCATTCTTGTAATATTCATTTTGACAGAGTTGCAATCTGGTTCATTATGTCACACAAATATCTGTTCACAATGTGGTTGGTTTTCTCATAAAAAGAAACATCTGGCCAAGAGCCCATTAGCAGCTTGTATTTCATACAAGGTTCAATTCAAATAAACAAGAAATGAAATACCTCAGTTCCAAAAAATTGGCAATGTATGTCGTATCAAAACAGTATTTCATAAATTCATGGTTCTTGGATCATGAAAGTTGTCAACTGCCAAGTTTATGACAACTCGTCTGTACCAAGAGGCATATTTTTCAGCTAAAATTAGTGGCATATCATTAACATTCTGAACAGCATCCAGTGTTATAATGTTTTTATTAGACGAGGGAAGACTCTCTGCTTGACAATGATCTGAGAGATAATGATAGCTGTTTCAGTGTACATGAGACTCTCACAATAAGAAAAGAGTATGCCTAATAATACTTGCACATAGCACCAAAATATATCAACACTGAAATTGTAGTCTTTTCAACACAATGATTGAAAACACATCTGTGCAATGTTCAGTCTATATTCATAAATTTAAATTCAGTTTGCACCAAGAAATACTAATAGCTCACCAAAGCTTTCGCCAGGCATCCATATCTCATGACTTCATTTTACACCAAGAAATACTAATAGCTCACCAAAGCTTTTGCCAGGTATCCATATCTCATGACTTCATTTTGCACCAAGAAATACTAATAGCTCACCAAAGCTTTCGCCAGGTATCCATATCTCATGACTTCAGAAAACACTGACAATGACATGGTGGATACCAGGTGAGAGATTTGGTGAACTACTAGTATTTCTTGGTGTAAATGAAGTTAAATTTATGAAATAGATGCATAATAATGTCATCTATACATGCTGAATTCATACTGATCTCGTCTTAATCAAACTCTTCCATTCTGATAAAACTTCTAGAGTTGTTCATATACATGTCACATATCCACATCAACTACATTTTGTACACACATTTTTTACTCAGCGAAAGCAAAGTATTCTAAAACTTTGTATTATGTCTACTACCTGTTGACATTTGACAGTGAATATTTCATGATTTTGGTCACTAGATAAAGACCTAATTAAGCACAGATATGGTCAAACAATGTTGTTGTAACTACACCTGTCCAGAAACTATTCATTTTTCTGTCATTGACGGCGCTGTAGCTGTTATTTCCAGTGATGTTAAAGTGAAACTATGGTATGTCCTACCAGTCAGAATGAACTTCAACTTGATAAATATCAAATAGAAAAAAATACTTTCTGAGTCATACTATAGTAGTTTCTGACAATTGGTAATGAAAAGCACAAAATACTGAATACATAATATTCAAGATTATTTGGTGAAAGCGCTTTACTTTAAAACTCAATAATTTTGAATGAGTTTGGAAAAATCTTAAGTTATCTAATCTTGGTTACCTATTGAGAAGGAGAAATCTTATTCTATAAATAGGGGAGTTTTAGTTGCATTGAAATACAGAATTGACCATACATGTGAAAGAAAGGATTCTTGCCTATGTGGTTTGATCCTAATCCATGAGTAGATAGTATTTTATTTCTTTCCTTTATATTATCCTAACAATATTGAAGGGAATATAATCAAGTGCCTGCACTTAAAGACCAAGGATTCAATCCCAGGTTTTTGTATTAGTATTATCTTATCAATGGAGCCATACAATTATATAGGATCATTTTTTTGTTCTGGACTAATTTTTCTATAACTTCAAAAAAATGTTACTCCTAATCCCTCGTGTGTTTTTAACTAAGAAAACTTAGATTAACGATGGACTCACTGGATCATAATTTCATGGTTTATCAAATGTTTTAAAATTTGAACAAATTATTTAAGGAAATGTTTTAAATCGATTCTGGTTACTTACAAAAACAAAATACCAATTTTTCCATTTTTGGTAACACAATTTTTTCATGAATAGTTTTCTATTGACAATTCTTAAATAACTGTGAACTTCCTTGACCTATCAACATCATAAATTTACCAATTCATATGAATTCACATGTGTGATAGCGTCTGACATTAGGATAAATTCTAATATTTTTTGCTACTTGCAAACATACATGTTTTCATCTGTCAAATCACTAAAGGTGAATGTGGACTATGTAAAGGTCAAAGGTCATGATAATTATATACTAAAATGAGTACACAGTTTGACACTTATGCTAATGATATAGAGTTCAAATGTGATACATAATGTATAAAAAAAAACACTGGAATGTCTGCGTACTCACAATACAATGTTATAAGCACAGTCAATAATTCTTACATTTTACATATTGTTGAGTTGCTATGGAAATATCTGCAGCTAAATAGTTTCAAAATCGGCGCACAGATGACATGATCACTTTCGTGACCAAATTTACAAAATGTGAAGAATGCTCTGCAAAAAGACAGTACACAGTTTAATTTTCAAACTTCTTGGTTAGATGAACTTACAACATAAAAAAACACGTCTCTTTTCATATTCTTCAGTATACCTTTCAAGTCAACAACGACCTCAAGGTGTGTGGTGTCACACATCTTGATATCAAACAATGCCCTCATGAGAGACTGACACAAATAGTGACATCACTATTCATCAAATACATATGAAAGTGACAATAAAATGGCGTCATCATGACAGGCAAGCATCACAATAACAGCTTGAACAGCAGATTTTTTCATGATCTCATGTGGCGACTAAAAGTAACTTTTCGTATGACCACTAGAGGGGGCTATTTACTGACAACTAAGAAGGGTAACTTTTTCAGTGCAGCATCGTTCTGCCTATCAACTATGCAGACCCCCTAGGATACTCAGAGAATTACATTTCTTCCTTGTATAATATTTCTATGCTGTATTAATTTGATTTCACTTCTTAAATTTGAAATAGAGAGAAATTTTTCTGATTTCCCTTCCATAATCTTCCACTAGCTAACCGATACAATATAATAAGGCACCCTCTAGACAATACTTTCTGTGCAAAATGACAAAAAATTGCCCATTTCCAAACATCATATCTTTATCATCTTTTGAAACGTAAATGTTTTCATACCTATTCTTACTATACAATGTAGGTTGGTGTGTGATAATGTCCTTCAAGATAGGTAGTCTTGGCTTCAACTATCAGACAACCAGAGCTATCACCATAGCGATGTGTTACAATGCTTGTTAACTCACAAAACAACCAAAAAACATGACCACAAGCACACTATTAAGTCTTAGCCTAGAGTCAAGGCATGTGGGGATCTTGGTTATAGCCCTACTACTATGCTTGTAATAATGCTTTCAAAATTTCACTTCAATGCGGTTTATTCTTAGTGGGTTTCAAATTTTGGCAGCTGTGTCAAATGATGTCATTAGACTCACTGTGATTGGAATCAATGAGAGTGGACATGTGCAAAGTGATGATAATTACCATACTGAATGGCAGTCACACAGCCAATCACAAGAGCAGAGATTTCATGATGGACTTTAGATGTATCTAAGTGTGTGTGTGTGTGTGTGTGTGTGTGTGTGTGTGTGTGTGTGTGTGTGTGTGTGTGTGTGTGTGTGTGTGTGTGTGTGTGTGTGTGTGTGTGTGGATGGGGGATGGACTAACCGATTGCTCTAACCGATTGCTGTTTGAATTTGTAATCTAACTTTAGGTTTGACTATAAAACCATAAAGTGTCATTCAAGGTGTTGTTCTCCACATGCCTTAATTCTAGAATATCAAAGTCTCTGTTTACAAAAATAATGAAATAATACAATTTCTGTAAATAAACTACCACAATCAATAATAACCCAGTGATCTTTAGTATGATATGACAGCTGACATTTGACTATCCACTCCATGGAAATCACCTTACTACACTTTCACTGCAGGTATCTTCTCAATTTTACAAATTTCTATATATTCTATTAAGTAAGGAAAATTCTACAAGTTAATCATTAGCAATAAATGATTAATAATTACAGGATCATAATAATAAACACTAAATAAATGTTTAATCTTCATACCAGATAACATCTTTAAAGTGCGTCTTCTAATAAATGACAATTCCAATTTCAAACTTTTATGACAACTTGCTACAAAAGTGCACCCTCTAGTGGTGACATTTAACAAAACGGCGCACCCTCAGGGGCGTGTTCGACTTGCACAATCATGATCATGATTTATCAATCACAATCATGATTTTGCGTTTGATAAAAACCAATCTCAATCATGATTGGTAATCATAGTAATCATGCCCCGAACCATGATTTACGTGATTACAAGATGGCGGACAACGTAATCATAGAGGGTTGTGCGCCCTTGGCTGACGGCGAGTTAGAAATGACGGAAAACATTATGTAAATAAATTGTGTTTGGTCAGATTGGTAATTTGTTATCATTGTAATCATTTTGACGATGTAAAATCATTTAATTTATCGGAAATATGCAAAACTTTTACATGTAAGTAATCATGATCGTGATTGAGCGTTTTGTTTACAACCTCGTTTCGAGAAATGACGTCAGATTAATCACAATCATGTTTGGGCAAATCGAATGTGCCCCTGGTGCATGGTCCTTCGCATCATTACTACCTTATCCCAGATACATTTGCCACCTTTTTGAAGTGGATATTGTGACACACACAACTTTTGAGGTGTTGATAGTAATTGATTTTTAAATAGAATACACTGGCTCAATTTTGAAATGTATCCCATTAAATTATGCTAAATAACTATTCCACCAAAAGCCAGATTTTAACAGGCTGAAATTTGAAATTACACGATTTCTACAAAGAAAAAGAAAAAAATCCTTGTGAACCTTCTGTGATGTCCCCATGATGAAAGAAAGTTAACATATTGTCAAGACATTTTTATGCAAACAAATATCTTCAATCATTTAACAACTTTGGAACATAGTCGTAGAAATATCTATCAAACTCTAATTTTGACACAATAGTAGCAAAAAAAAAGAAGTACATAATTGCACAAGACTTTACATTGCTATTTCAACCTGAAAATATCCTGCAGTAAAGTGTAGAATAAAGGATTAGTTTTGTAAAAGTCAGCATTACTAATAGTTTTGCCAGAAGATATACATTTATCATCCAAGTCAATCATTTCCAAATTTGCATTGTTGTTTTACTTGATAGATACCAACACTTCTACAGCTCAACACAGCTTGATTGTTATTGTGGAAATTTAAAAAGGCAAAGTAAGTAAACAAATCTCTCTCTTCAGTCAGAATCCTGCTGTGTTCAGCATAAAGTGTTCTTGTCTAATAAGTTAACCAGCAACCTTATAACTTGTCAAATGACTCACCTTGATCATAAATAATGTATCTGTTATGCAGTCTTCTGGTGAATGCTCTATTTTAGCTGTACAAACATAAGAATCCTTTATACAATTCATACAGCCACCAAGACCTGTTTTAGCTGTACAAACCTTTATACAATTCATACAGCCACCAAAGACCACTAGTAATAATACATTTCCCTTTTTACATAAATTGTACATGTGAATTACAAAAAGCAGTTAAAAAAGTATTCCTTTTTTTAAAATTGCACAAAGTCACCTCCTGCTGAAACTTAGTGTTTGCTAGGTGCAAACTCTCTTAATATGTTCCTTGCCATATCTATGTTGTTGTGTGCGATACCCAATGCTCGTACTACAGCATCTTGTGTGTACCCTTCCTGAAGTAACTGTTCAATTGCTGTTAATGCTTCAGCTGCACTGCCACCACTGTTGTCCGATGGAATTGTTCTCCTCATTGGTGTTGCATACATCACATCATCTTTATGCTCTACATTTTCTGATCTCTAATAGATGGAAATAATTGAAAACTTTGTGATGTACAAATCATGCCATACCTAGGGGTTTTAAGAACTTTACAATCATGTCATACCTATGAGGCTTTGACAACTTTAGAATCATGTCATACCTAGAGGGTATTAAGAATGTCATACCTAGGAGGCTTTGACAACTTTAGAATCATGCTTTACCTAGGGACTTTAAGAACTTTAGAATCATATCATACCTCGGGGGTTTTGACAACTTTAGAATCATGCCTTAGCTAGGGGCTTTGTCAACTTTAGAATCATGCCATACCTAGGGGGCTTTGACAGCTTTAGAATCATGCCATACCTAGGGGGCTTTGACAACTTTAGAATCATGTCTTTATATTGACTGGTACTAAAGTTTCAGTTTATAAAGTATCTTGGTCTGCAAACTTGAAATATGCAATCCATCATGTCTGCCTGGGTGTCTGAAAGTGAAATGAAATTCATGCAACATAGCAAACTCAACTCACAGTGTTATGATTTTCATGTGGCGGTGCTTTCCGTGGTGGAGGTGGGAAATCATAATCTTCTTGGAGTACAATGGTTGGTAGAGATGACGGCACTTGTGGCCTGGGAAGAAGTGGATTATTGTCAATCGTTCTTAATGCTGGAGGTACATCATAGTCATCAGGGACTTGGTGACCTAAAATGATACAGACATGACTTGGTGACCTAAAATAATACAGACATGACTTAGTGACCACCTAAAATGATACAGACATGACTTAAATTAAAATGATACTGATAGGCACTGACAACCCAACAAAATACACACACCTGAAAAAATTGTGACAGAAAGTCACAAAACAGATGGGCTGAGGAAAATGTAACAGACATATATACTAAATCCAAACTTTACTATAGCAATATACTGTGGCTGTTGTTGGTATTTTCATTTACATAACCATTGCTGCTTTGGTCCTCTGAAACAACCAGTTGTAACAAGTTTGTCTATACTATTATTGTAGTGCAAAAACATACTCAGTCTGTTAAAATTTCACCTTCAGAATATGGTAGCTATTCCATAACCATCTACACCATTAAAGCAATGTACCCTCTAGTAACAGACATTTATTGTTTTGTTGTGGTCAAGATTAAACTATAGATTTACTTGAGAAATATCACATATTAGGAGAGACTGAGATAGAGGGAAGTCGTGATAAATTGTGGTTTAAGTACACTTATTGTCCACCCTCACACATCATTGGGTATCCTCACCTTGGTACTGATTAGCACTCAAAGCATTGATGTAAAAAGTTCGACACTTTCTTACAACATATGGAAATTGAGCAAGAAATAAAGTTCTTTCTTGTGCTTTGGTGATTTTGTTTGATCAATTGTCATTTACAGTTAATATTCTATTGCCATATAATGTGGATTCTCCAAGGTTATCTTACCAGATTTAAACTGAATGCCTCCCATAAGGGAATCACTAATTATGCAAATAACTCATTAAACTAAAAAAAAACTATGGTAACAGGTTTTGGTTTTGGACAAGCGTGCTTTCTTAGGTTAATATATGTGCCAAATTATACGGAATTTGAAGATTGCATGATACTGCTTAATTACTGAATATCGCTCATTATTCAAAATACTCATTAAAGGTAAAAGTTGTAGGAACAAACTTCATAGGACAGGTGCGTATTATTATGGTTGATATATGTATCATATTATATGAAATTTGAAGCTTGCATTTTTAAGATACAACCTAGTTACCTAAAATAAATATTTATGCAAATGTTTCATTAAAACTGACTAAGCTTTATCAAATATTTTGTAGGACATATCTGCTTTGTTATGGTTAACGTATGTACTAAATTATATTGAAATTCAAGTATGCAGTCTTAAGATATAGCCTAATTACCGAACATAATTAATTATGCAAATTATTCACTAAATCTTCAAACAAAATCAACAACTTTTATAGGAGATATGCACTCTGTTATGTTTAACGTTATGTACTAAATTGTATTGAAATTGAAGTATGCAGTCTTAAGATATAGCCTAATTACCAAAAATCATTAATTATGCAAATTATTCATTAACACTGTAAGGTACCTCAACTAACTTTATAGGACATACACAATTTGTTATGGTTAATGTATGTACTGAATTGTATTAAAATTGAAGTATGCAGTCGTAAGATATAGCCTAATTACCAAGAATCATTAATTATGCATTGTCAAATTATTCATTAACACTGAAAGGTACATCAACAAACTTGATAGGACATATGTGTTTTCTCATGATTAGCGTATGTACTAAATTATGTTGAATATGAAGGATGCATTCTTAAGATATAGCTTAATTACCAAAAATAATTAATTATGCAAATTATTTGTTAACGCTGTAAGGCACATCACCAAATTTTATATGACAAATGTATGTTGTTATGTTTAACGAATGTACTAACTTATATTGAAATTGAAGTATGCAGTCTTAAAATATTACTTAATTAGTTGATTTCATTAATATGCAAATTTCTCTAATTAAACATTAACAGATCTGGCTCAAAACCTAATCAGGTCTAGCCATTACCCTAAAGATTATATATTCCAAATTTCATTATAATTGAGCCAGATATCATACGTTACTGGCCAAGGGGGAGATTAGTAAAGATACCCATATCATATATTACTGGCCAAGGGGAAGATTAGTAAAGATACCCATATCATATGTTACTGGCCAAGGGGAAGATTAGTAAAGATACCCATATCATATGTTACTGGCCAAGGGGAAGATTAGTAAAGATACCCATATCATATGTTACTGGCCAAGGGGGAGATTAGTAAAGATACCCATATCATATGTTACTGGCCAAGGGGAAGATTAGTAAAGATATCCATATCATATGTTACTGGCCAAGGGGAAGATTAGTAAAGATACCCATATCATATGTTACTGGCCAAGGGGAAGATTAGTAAAGATACCCATATCATATGTTACTGGCCAAGGGGAAGATTAGTAAAGATACCCATATCATATGTTACTGGCCAAGGGGAAGATTAGTAAAGATACCCATATCATATGTTACTGGCCAAGGGGAAGACTAGTAAAGATACCCATATCATATGTTACTGGCCAAGGGGAAGATTAGTAAAGATACCAATATCATATGTTACTGGCCAAGGGGAAGATTAGTAAAGATACCCATATCATATGTTACTGGCCAAGGGGAAGATTAGTAAAGATACCCATATCATATGTTACTGGCCAAGGGGAAGATTAGTAAAGATACCCATATCATATGTTACTGGCCAAGGGGAAGATTAGTAAAGATACCAATATCATATGTTACTGGCCAAGGGGAAGATTAGTAAAGATACCCATGTCATATGTTACTGGCCAAGGGGAAGATTAGTAAAGATACCCATATCATATGTTACTGGCCAAGGGGAAGATTAGTAAAGATACCCATATCATATGTTACTGGCCAAGGGGAAGATTAGTAAAGATACCAATATCATATGTTACTGGCCAAGGGGAAGATTAGTAAAGATACCCATATCATATGTTACTGGCCAAGGGGAAGATTAGTAAAGATACCCATATCATATGTTACTGGCCAAGGGGAAGATTAGTAAAGATACCAATATCATATGTTACTGGCCAAGGGGAAGATTAGTAAAGATACCCATGTCATATGTTACTGGCCAAGGGGAAGATTAGTAAAGATACCCATATCATATGTTACTGGCCAAGGGGAAGATTAGTAAAGATACCCATATCATATGTTACTGGCCAAGGGGAAGATTAGTAAAGATACCAATATCATATGTTACAAATCAAACAAATCTGCATAACTTATCTCATTACTTAACCATTTTTGAAACCAATTCATGAGAGTAACACAAGTAAAGAACTATTTGAAAATCATTTCTACTTCCATAAATTAGAAAAATACATCACTTAATATTGATCAACAGTATACATACAGGACATGCACAGTCATATCTATGTTACCCACACAAATGCAAATAATTAAAGTACACATAAATATGATTTACATATTATTCATGGTCAACCCTGAAAATGTTATGCTAGTATATACATTACCTGGCCATAGAAGGCGCTAGGACCACACAAGTATTTTCACTATCGCAATAGACATGGCATTTTAAGGGTTAAACTTACTTACATTGAAGATTATCATTAATCAAGCATGCAATTTAGTTCACTCAAATAAGGAGAAACACAAAAGTAAAAGATACTGGCCCAGGAATAAAGCGTGCATTACCTAGTGATGTGTTAGTAGAGCGCTGACTACGAGGTGGCGGTGGATTACTATATGCATCAGAGACATGTTCGTAAAGAGGACTAGCAGGTGCTCCTTCATAGATAGGGTTAATCTTATCCCCTTCAAACAGCGGATTAATTCTATCCCCTTCATATATTGGATTAACTTTATTTCCTTCATAAATTGGATTGATAGTCTCTCCTTCCAATGGATCAATAGAAATCGTACCCTGACTGCTACCGTTGGGATTTGCCGTCGTCGCATCCGACAGTTTATCGTAGACAGTGTCTAATGTCACAAGGTCATGCGTTACTTGGCAACCACTTGTTGTGCTCCATTCGGCATCTTCTGGCATTAAATGCGTGTGTCTTGAACCTACAATGATGAGGTGTAGGAAATGTACAATGAAATATTTAAAGTGCCAGAAGCTGTACCAGGTATAGACTATGAAATATTAAAAGCTTCATAAACTGGAATAGACTCACTTTCAATCCCATGGGCTGTACCTGGTATATACTATAGTCTAGATCTACCCATGGTAGAGAGAGATGTTGAGATTCAATGACACAGATCGCACTAGACTAGATATAGATGCACTTTCAGTCCCATGGCTTTGCTGAATTGTCATTCTATTACATCAGTTTGGACAAGTACCTGTATTTATAACTCACTGTATGAGTTCCCAATTCAGGGTATAAATAATTTACCTAGTGAAGTTCAGCTATAGTAACTATCTCAGCCTTCTTCTGTTCTTATAGTGACTAATCCAGCCTTCTGTTGTTATAGTAACTAACTCAGCCTTCTTCTGTTGTTATAGTAACTAACTCAGCTTTCTTCTGTTATAGCAACTAACCCAGCCTTCTGTTGTTATAGTAACTCAGCCTTCTGTTGTTATAGTAACTAACCCAGCATTCTGTTGTTATAGTGACTAACTCAGCCTTCTCCTGTTGTTATAGTAACTAACCCAGCCTTCTGTTGTTATAGTAACTAACCCAGCCTTCTGTTGTTATAGTGACTAACTCAGTCTTCTCCTGTTGTTATAGTAACTAACCCAGCCTTCTGTTGTTATAGTGACTAACTCAGCCTTCTTTTGTTGTTACTGTCTACAATTCAATTTAACCTATGTGTTCACAGAGAATGCATCATCATTTACTAATTATCTGACCATTTCATGTATTTATACACATACACATATAGAAACTGAATTACAGAATATTGTTAAACTCAGAACAACAGTCACTTTGGATATGCTTAAGTAAAATAATAGCATTGCAATAGCCACAGGACAGAGAGTAAGTCTATACCTGGAACTACTTTTTCATGAGTTTATTTATGTATGTTGGTGTAGTTATTGTTGAAGCATGCATTATTATTGTGATGGAAGGTTTAACAGTTGCATTGACTGGTAACATAAAGTGCATTATGTGCAACTAGCTACTATCATTTATTGGTAACATAAAGTGTATTGTGTGCAACTAGCTACTATCAGGAATGCTTACAGACTTTAATAATCTCACTTTCACCTGTCGATGCTGATTGCAACTAACTTCTTCAGTCTACAAATAGTTTTGTGTATTCCTTTCTTAAGAGTAAGAGTCAACACAACTGAAAAGCTTTCTGAGCTTTATAAGTCAAAACAAACCTGAAAATGTTTGTCTTTAACAAATTGTAATGTCATGACAAAGGAAAAACATTAAATTAAGTGGTACTACATACATGTCCATTGTAGTAAGTGGTACTGTACATGTCCACTGTAATAGGTGGTACTATACATGTCCACTGTAATAGGTGGTACTATACATGTCCACTGTAATAGGTGGTACTATGCATGTCCACTGCAGTAAGTGGTGCTATACATGTCCATTGTAATAGGTGGTACTACACATGTCCACTGTAATAGGTGGTACTATACATGTCCACTGTAATAGGTGGTACTATACATGTCCACTGTAATAGGTGGTACTATACATGTCCATTGTAGTAAGTGGTACTGTACATGTCCACTGTAATATGTGGTACTGTACATGTCCACTGTAATAGGTGGTACTATACATGTCCACTGTAATAGGTGGTACTATACATGTCAACTGTAATATGTGGTACTGTACATGTCCACTGTAATAGGTGGTACAATACATGTCCACTGTAATAGGTGGTACTACACATGTCCACTGTAATAGGTGGTACTACACATGTCCACTGTAATAGGTGGTACTATACATGTCCACTGTAATAGGTGGTACTATACATGTCCACTGTAATAGGTGGTACTATACATGTCCACTGTAATAAGTGGTACTATACATGTCCACTGTAATAAGTGGTACTATACATGTCCACGTAATAGGTGGTACTACACATGTCCACTGTAATAGGTGGTACTACACATGTCCACTGTAATAGGTGGTACTACACATGTCCACTGTAATAGGTGGTACTATACATGTCCACTGTAATAGGTGGTACTACACATGTCCACTGTAATAGGTGGTACTATACATGTCCACTGTAATAGGTGGTACTATACATGTCCACTGTAATAGGTGGTACTATACATGTCCACTGTAATAGGTGGTACTATACATGTCCACTGTAATAGGTGGTACTACACATGTCCACTGTAATAGGTGGTACTATACATGTCCACTGTAATAGGTGGTACTATACATGTCCACTGTAATAGGTGGTACTATACATGTCCACTGTAATAGGTGGTACTATACATGTCCACTGTAATAGGTGGTACTATACATGTCCACTGTAATAGGTGGTACTACACATGTCCATTGTAACCAAATTTACTCAATAAGGTAAACAAGTAGGCCTTCAGACCCATTTACAAACCCAAAATTTATAGGATTTTGCAATAACAGAAATGTCAATGTTTAAAGTATCTGAAATTACTGATGGTAACAGTATGGCTCAGAGATGGTTTGATGATTTATCATATTTAACTTACGTTTGCCCCCAAAATGTCCTGTAAAATCAAATTAACTGTCCTGGAGATGTACTATTATAAACTGAGAATTCTACAGCATGGTATTACATTTACCATTGAAGTGGTTTATTTCATTTATTTGTGATGCAAAACTGATTTGTCTATACTTTGATTCAAGGTTATACAGTCTAAGAAAACTAGTGTCTTAAAAACAGTCTCTGTTAACTGGAATGAATTAGGTTCAATGTTTCTTATTAACACTTATAAGAGACATGGTGATGATACATAGAGAAGTACAATAGTTTGTTACCTGTATCTGGAGTTGTGTCTGTGTTTTCCTGACTGTCTCGACTCACAAGATTTCTTGGTGGAAGCTTAGGACTGGGGACATTGACATCTGGCAGTTTTCTCCGTAACAACTGGGGTGAGCTGTGAGGGGAAGGCTGAGGTGATGATGTTGGCGTTGGCCTTCTCGGTGGTGGCAATGGTGGTAAAGGCCCCCTATCTTTGCTGTTACTAGCACCTTTACTTTTTGATACCCCTCCTGCTGCACCTGGTAACTGTAAATTTAACTTCAAAGGCTTAGTCTCTTACTACATATAATTTTATAATTATATATTTCTATCCACACCATAACATAGAGCTACATTAAGCAATGTTCACACTTAGGTTTTAACAGCAGTACAATAATGTGTATGTACCACCCCTCTCATAGTATAAATGTGACTACAACAGTGCCATAATGTGTATGTACCACCCCTCTCATAGTATAAATGTGACTACAGCAGTGCCATAATGTGTTGGTATGTACCACCCCTCTCAAAGTGTAAATGTGACTACAGCAGTGCCATAATGTGTATGTACCACCCCTCTCAAAGTATAAATGTGACTACAGCAGTGCCATAATGTGTTGGTATGTACCACCCCTCTCAAAGTATAAATGTGACTACAACAGTGCCATAATGTGTTGGTATGTACCACCCCTCTCACAGTGTAAATGTGACTACAGCAGTGCCATAAAGTGTTGGTATGTACCACCCCTCTCACAGTGTAAATGTGACTACAGCAGTGCCATAATGTGTTGGTATGTACCACCCCTCTCAAAGTATAAATGTGACTACAACAGTGCCATAATGTGTTGGTATGTACCACCCCTCTCACAGTGTAAATGTGACTACAGCAGTGCCATAATGTGTTGGTATGTACCACCCCTCTCAAAGTATAAATGTGACTACAGCAGTGCCATAATGTGTTGGTATGTACCACCCCTCTCACAGTGTTAATGTGACTACAGCAGTGCCATAATGTGTTGGTATGTACCACCCCTCTTACAGTGTAAATGTGACTACAGCAGTGCCATAATGTGTTGGTATGTACCACCCCTCTCAGAGTATAAATGTGACTACAACAGTGCCATAATGTGTTGGTATGTACCACCCCTCTCAAAGTGTAAATGTGACTACAGCAGTGCCATAATGTGTTGGTATGTACCACCCACCCCTCTCACAGTGTAAATGTGACTACTAGAAAGATTCTCGTGTTTGCTTTGAACTGAGTAATCAGTTGTAGTCACGTTTATGCTGTGAGAGGGATTGCAGATACCTGCTGTGTGTATACAGCATGACAAATTTAAAACACCATATACAACTCAAGTTACCATACTATTAATGTCTTTATTTTGAAATCTGATGCAGTGTTAAAATGAAATGTAAGTCACATGATCACTGGTAAATGTAGTCACATGATCACTGGTAAATGTAGTCACATGATCACTGGTATGACAGTTTTCAAGCAGTGGTAAAAACACCATTTTCAACACTTAGATTTTAGCATTAATTTAAGTTACACATATGTAAAACATTAATGACAATTATGACAGTGCAGCTCTAAGATCACAACTTGCATACATGATGGCACACTGATTGCAATATGACATTATATATGATTTACACTGTAATATGAGGAAATGGATGATAGGAATTATTAGTATTACTACATTGCATGTTAGCAGTTATGTGAATGTTAATATAGCATCATTAATATAGCTATACAAATACAGGCCTTCCTAAAATGACAATTACCCCAAGCACTATTCCTGCCTCTCCCTAAACAACTTTGTGATCGCAAGGAATGATCTGCTTAATAACAGCAAGATATCTTATGGTGTAATGTGACACTTAAGCAAGTTTGTGAGTCTTAAGTGTGATGTACATGAATTGTATACCAACAAATATGTAGTGGACAGACATGATATTGAGTATATGAACGTGAATGTACCTGACAATAAATGAACACATGTACATACATGACAGAACACAATATTGTAAGTTAGTTGGACAACTAACCTTTAGTTGTGATGGCTGTGTTGAAGGACTAGTAGGAGAAGGAGCCCACTGTGAAGGGTCCTAGTGTTAATACATACAATAAATACATTAATTTATTATTTCAGGGTTTGGTCAGTTGGACTACTAGTTAGGGTTTGGTCAGTTGGATTACTAGATAGGGTTTGGTCAGTTGGACTACTAGTTAGGGTTTGGACAGTTGGACTACTAGTTAGGGTTTGGTCAGTTGGATTACTAGATAGGGTTTGGTCAGTTGGATTACTAGTTAGGGTTTGGTCAGTTGGATTACTAGTTAGGGTTTGGTCAGTTGGATTACTAGTTAGGGTTTGGTCAGTTGGACTACTAGTTAGGGTTTGGTCAGTTGGACTACTCATTAGGGTTTGGTCAGTTGGACTACTAGTTAGGGTTTGGACAGTTGGACTACTCATTAGGGTTTGGTCAGTTGGACTACTAGTTAGGGTTTGGTCAGTTGGACTACTAGTTAGGGTTTGGTCAGTTGGACTAGTTAGGGTTTGGTCTGTTGGACTAGTTAGGGTTTGGTCTGTAGGACTAGTTAGGGTTTGGTCAGTTGGACTACTAGTTAGGGTTTGGTCAGTTGGACTACTAGTTAGGGTTTGGTCAGTTGGACTACTAGTTAGGGTTTGGTCAGTTGGACTACTAGTTAGGGTTTGGTCAGTTGGACTACTAGTTAGGGTTTGGTCTGTAGGACTAGTTAGGGTTTGGTCTGTAGGACTAGTTAGGGTTTGGTCTGTAGGACTAGTTAGGGTTTGGTCAGTTGGACTACTAGTTAGGGTTTGGTCAGTTGGACTACTAGTTAGGGTTTGGTCAGTTGGACTACTAGTTAGGGTTTGGTCTGTAGGACTAGTTAGGGTTTGGTCTGTAGGACTAGTTAGGGTTTGGTCTGTAGGACTAGTTAGGGTTTGGTCTGTAGGACTAGTTAGGGTTTGGTCTGTAGGACTAGTTAGGGTTTGGTCAGTTGGACTACAGAGATATGACTGATACTAGTGTATAATGGGCCAAAAGGGATAAGACTACAATGTTTTCACGCAATGAGATAGGATATGGTATATAATATGTATTATATGGTTTGTTATGGTGTAGCCTATAGGGCCTAGGGCTACATGATACAGTTCAACCTATAAGGCTGAAGTTCTGCCTATAGGGCTGTATGTTATGGTTCTGACTATAGGGCAACATCTTACAATTCTGCCTATAGGGCTGTACATTTATGTTATGATTCCACTTGGTAGTACATGTATTATGGCTATATGTTATCGTTTGGCTAACAGAGATTAAACAGGACTACATGCTGCCATAGTTCAACAGTTTTAAGGTTAATACAGTGTCACCTATAATTCAGAATGGCCTTTACAACATGTACCATAGTGTATAGTGCAAGGTACATAATTATGTATATTGTGTGAATGGAGGGGGTCATATGAAGTAGACAGGTATAGGTCGTGAACACAAGTAGCAACAAATTTGAAGACACACGCATACACTCATTTATGTAATACTCTCTCTCACTCACACTCTCACACTCTCACACTCTTTCTCTTTCTCTCTCTCTCTCTCTCTCTCTCTCTCTCTCTCTCTCTCTCTCTCTCTCTCTCTCTCTCTCCCTCCCTCCCTCCCTCCCTCCCTCCCTCCCTCCCTCCCTCCCTCCCTCCCTCCCTCCCTCCCTCCCTCCCTCCCTCCCTCCCTCCCTCCCTCCCTCTCTCTCTGACAATGTTTGACATACAAAGGTATCCTGGAAGAATTCAATAAAGCAATTGAACGATTATTTGTTTGTGTGTGCAGGAAAAATACTTGAATAGTAGTTCAATGCATATTATTGATGTCACACACAAGCCTGGTTGCTCTTGTTCAAAAAAAAAATGAAATTTATACTCGGTTATTTCTCTGTCATGACAATGTGCATCTACATCATGTGTTTTATGCTGCTCAAATTAGGTCACTTTTATTTTTCTACTCATATTTGACTCAGTGTGACTGGCCCCTTAGGTCACTTTTATTTTTCTACTCATATTTGACTCAATGTGACTGGCCCCTTAGGTCACTTGTATTTTTCTACTCATACTTGACTCAATGTGACTGGCCCCTTAGGTCACTTGTATTTTCCTACTCATCGTTGACTCAATGTGACTTCTAACTATAGTACAGGAATTGTACCTTTGAGGTATGTATGGTATAACTGATATGGGTTAATTCTAACTATAGCACAGGAAATGTGGCTTTTCAGGACTTTTCATTCTGAAAACTCACCTCAAAATGGTCATCATCATCAGCATCAAAAAATGTGCTATTCCTATTTTCACCATTCTTACTGTCAGGACTGGGTGATTTTAACACTTTGTGGGGGTTGAAAGGATCTACAACAATTGGTTCTGTGCCTTTGATTTCAGCTCGACAAAATGGACATCCTTGGCCATCAGCATCCTGAAATTGGTGAAAAAATTAGCTATAGCATGATATCGAAATCATAATACATTGTATCTTCAGGTCAATATTACCATTATTGACCTGGGTCAATTACTGACCTAGGTCAATATCAACATCTTATTACCATGAATTACATAAACTAATAACAAGGTCAGTATCAATATTTAATGACCTGGGTCAATGCTAATAAATAATGACCTTGGGACCTCTTTAAACTGGAACATACTACATACAACACACACTGTATATGTCGTATATCTCATTCAATCTCTAAACCATGAGACATTAATAGTTAATGTTATTCTACATTTTGCATTAACATAATGACAGCATGGCACAAGGAAAAATGGAGAAACACATTCCAATAAGTTACAAAAAATATTTCACCAATCATCTTTTAGGGCATTATATCAACCTCACACAAGTCAGGTGACTCTTTGAAACAATGGATTTATACATCATTGGCAGAACTTAAAGCTGACATTGAGGGCAATAATTACTTTGATCACCCTGCTTGTCTTGAAGCTAATAAGATGCAAATTTATGCAGTCAAGAAATGCAGCTGCAGAATAGGCAAGGCAATAAACAACATATTCCCCACTTGTTAGCATTATTGTTTTGGCACTTTTTTAAAAATTAACAAAGCAACATGTTGTGAATCAAAACAAGGAAGTGAAATCATATTAAAATTCCTGACGTAAAACAAAGAACAAATTCCCAAAAGAAGATTTTTTTACCAACCTTATTTTGGTTCATACGGGTCTGAAAACAGAATAGCAATGAAAGCAATGGAATTAGTGGACATAGTGGCAGGAATGAAATGTGCAAGTGAAAAGGAAACACAAAATATGTAGCAGTCTGTGTATAGAATGCAAATCATCAAGCAGTGGCCTATAGAGGGCGAGCTTCAACTTGTGGTCAACTCAAACCATACAACAGTATATTATTCAAGAGTGTTTTGGCAATAGGGATTAAAGTTTGGAGACCTCTGACTTCTATCAAGGTCACACTGCAGAGACAGGAAAGACTATATTGGACATGTCAGGATTATTGTATTTATTAAAAACATATCCTTTTTATAATCAGGGTCACTTCATAAAGATAGAGGGAATTCCTCCGCTGTGTTTTAAGCATTTATGTGAAAGACATCATTTTACACTGCAATAAGCTAACCAAGGCTGTGAGTTAGTTTACTTGCCATGCATCCATATATAAATTGCACAGCAATCAGGAATGTACACTTTTCTATCATTTCAGGTAGGTAAAAACACACAAGCAACCCAAATCTAGTTCTTGCATGGCAAACAACACAACCTATTGTTATGGCAAACAACACAACCTATTGTTATGGCAAACAACACAACCTATTGTTATGGCAAACAACACAACCTATTGTTATGGCAAACAACACAACCTATTGTTATGGCAAACAACACAACCTATTGTTATGGCAAACAACACAACCTATTGTTATGGCAAACAACACAACCTATCATTATATATTTAACCATAACTCTTTTCTTTCACATTTCCTTGTAAATTTTACATGCAATTCACCCACATGACATTACAAACAAAACACCAATATCAAACTAAAGATGCTGTCCGAACAAACAAAACAACCAATGTCATAGTAAGGGGCTATTCTCATATAAGGAACAATCCCTACGTTACTCTAAGGAGGCTATTCAAACACAAGATTTGTAAATTACAGAACCAAAGCATCTAAAGAAGTCAAAACTTTGAAAGTTTCATTTCCAACCAGCTACAAAACAAGACATGTATAAAAAATACAGGATCTTGCAAAAAGGAAACAAACACATACATGTATACAACACTTGGAGATACTAATCCCCTTGTGGGATGGAAGGTGGAGGGTACACACCTTGGAAAGCAATAGGGTGTGTGGCTAGCATGAAAAAATCCCTACCACTTTTTAGACATGAACAACAGTAAATTCCCATCCCTTTTCAGACCTTTGTTACCATTTGATGATTCAAATCTTTGGTATGTACATGTACAACATTTGCAGAATCACTCTTTAGACAAAAACAAATACAAACAGTAAACCCAGTTCCACATCAACAATTGTAAGAGTGGAACCCCTTGGCTGGCACATACCATTATAGCTTTTCAATGGGCATACCACCCCTCACCTCCCCCACTGCCATCCCCACCCTACTACATCCCCTACCCATCCAAAGGGGTAAATCCAATATTTGAGCAACCTCCTTAGCCAGCCTTTATTGCCTAACTTACCTGCCATGCAGTCAGACATGGTGTACACAACAAGTGACCACATGGTTCTAGACGAACATCTTTGTCATTTTCAGCACAAATTTTGCAGAGCTGAAATGTGGTGCCCATTTCACAATATAACTCATACTGTTCATGAGATACCAGAATATGTTCTTCTGAGGGCTTCTGAAGGATACTGGTCAGGTCTGGATTGAGATCATGCCCATCAGGATAGAGATAACTACACAATAAAAAACAAAAGAAAGCATGCATACCATTCTCTGAAATGGGGGCTCTGTTCACTTGTAAGTGTGAGAGTGCAAACATGAGACACAGTCTCATTTCATGATTATGACACCACTGCACTCATTCATTCATTCATTCATACCGACTGGCCGTTCCTCCTTCCCTCTTTATTCTTAATAAACAAATCAATCAATTTTGACTTGACAATATAATTCTTTTTTTCAAATGACCTAAATCTAGACTCGGATACGGCATGTCACTCTGCACTCACTGACCTGCTCTATACGATAATTAATTTGGAATCCTTCAAAGTAGTGAAAATACTTACATCATTACAACCCATAAAACAAAATTATATTATCAGTCATTACAAATTTTACAGTTGATTACTGGGTGTCCTTTCCTGGAAATCTAAGTCATTAATTATTAAATTATTAGTCATTAAATAATATAATGCTGAAAGGAACTATTTGTTTAAAGTGTCATTTCTTGGAAATCTAAGTCATTAATTATTTAAGTATTACAGTCAATAAATAATATAATGCTGAAAGGAACTATTTGTTTAAAGTGTCATTTCATGGAAATCTAAGTCATTAATTATTAAATTATTAGTCATTAAATAATATAATGCTGAAAGGAACTATTTGTTTAAAGTGTCATTTCTTGGAAATCTAAGTCATTAATTATTAAAGTATTACAGTCATTAAATAATATAATGCTGAAAGGAACTATTTGTTTAAAGTGTCATTTCTTGGAAATCTAAGTCATTAATTATTTAAGTATTACAGTCAATAAAATTATGTATTTATGATCCAGATCCAATAATAAAATGTTATTACAATTCTGTGGGTGTGTGGATGTGCACAGTGGGGCTAGAATTAGTACTTATAAATAGGCCCATTGTCCAAAAATACAAAAATAGAACACTGCAAGCATTTACGCCAACACTCCAAACATACCACACCAACAATCATACATCGCTGCATTCTCTCATAATTTCTTGTCATACTTACAACTGTTCTCTGTTGCCATCACACTCCAAACATACCACACCAACAATCATGCATCACTGCATTCTCTCATAATTTCTTGTCATACTTACAACTGTTCTCTGTTGCCATCAATTAGAGCTTGACAGAGTGACTTGTTTTGTGGTATGGTTTGTAATATATTGCCATCAGTTGTCACATAACCAATAGCCCACTGTCCAAGTCTAGTGCAACTCAGTCGGAAAATGTAACTACAAACAAAACAAACAGGAGTCAATGAACTCCAATGTACTTTTCACTTGTTACCACTATCAACAATGTAATGTACATCCAAGTGCATGTAGTTTATAACTTAAGGTAGTAGTCTGTTAGACCATTGGAAATCAACAGGAAATTGTAACTGAAACAGTTCACTTGACTAAATCTGACTAACAGCAGTCCAGGACACATATACTACCTGGCACAGCCCTGTAATTTTAACAGAAGACATAACTGTACATGTACAATGTTCTATACTATAAGTACCTAGTTTAGGTTAGCTTAGGTAGTATGTGATGGGTGTACAATGTTCTATACTAGAAGTACCTAGTTTAGGTTAGCTTAGGTAGTAAAGTGGTGGGTGTACAATGTTCTATACTAGATGTACCTAGTTTAGGTTAGCTTAGGTAGTAAGTGGTGGGTGTACAATGTTCTATACTAGATGTACCTAGTTTAGGTTAGCTTAGGTAGTAAGTGGTTAGTGTACAATGTTCTATACTAGAAGTACCTACCGGTACTTTAGGTTAGCTTAGGTAGTAAGTGGTTGGTGTACAATGTTCTATACTAGAAGTACCTAGTTTAGATTAGCTTAGGTAGTAAGTGGTGGGTGTACAATGTTCTATACTAGAAGTACCTAGTTTAGATTAGCTTAGGTAGTAAGTGATGGGTGTACAATGTTCTATACTAGAAGTACCTAGTTTAGATTAGCTTAGGTAGTATGTGATGGGTGTACAATGTTCTATACTAAATGTACCTAGTTTAGGTTAGCTTAGGTAGTATGTGATGGGTGTACAATGTTCTATACTAGAAGTACCTAGTTTAGATTAGCTAAGGTAGTAAGTGGTGGGTGTACAATGTTCTATACTAGAAGTACTTAGTTTAGGTTAGCTTAGGTAGTAAGTGGTGGGTGTACAATGTTCTATACTATAAGTACTTAGTTTAGGTTAGCTTAGGTAGTAAGTGGTGGGTGTACAATGTTCTATACTAGAAGTACCTAGTTTAGATTAGCTTAGGTAGTAAGTGGTTGGTGTACAATGTTCTATACTATAAGTACCTAGTTTAGGTTAGCTTAGGTAGTAAGTGATGGGTGTACAATGTTCTATACTAGAAGTACCTAGTTTAGGTTAGCTTAGGTAGTAAGTGGTTAGTGTACAATGTTCTATACTAGAAGTACCTAGTTTAGTTTAGGTTAGCTTAGGTAGTAAGTGATGGGTGTACAATGTTCTATACTAGATGTACCTAGTTTAGGTTAGCTTAGGTAGTAAGTGGTTAGTGTACAATGTTCTATACTAGAAGTACCTACCGGTACTTTAGGTTAGCTTAGGTAGTAAGTGGTTGGTGTACAATGTTCTATACTAGATGTACCTAGTTTAGGTTAGCTTAGGTAGTAAGTGGTTGGTGTACAATGTTCTATACTATAAGTACCTAGTTTAGGTTAGCTTAGGTAGTAAGTGGTTGGTGTACAATGTTCTATACTAGAAGTACCTATTTTAGATTAGCTTAGGTAGTAAGTGATGGGTGTACAATGTTCTATACTAGAAGTACCTAGTTTAGATTAGCTAAGGTAGTAAGTGGTGGGTGTACAATGTTCTATACTAGAAGTACCTAGTTTAGGTTAGCTTAGGTAGTATGTGGTGGGTGTACAATGTTCTATACTATAAGTGCCTAGTTTAGGTTAGCTTAGGTAGTAAGTGGTGGGTGTACAATGTTCTATACTAGAAGTACCTAGTTTAGTTTAGGTTAGCTTAGGTAGTAAGTGGTGGGTGTACAATGTTCTATACTAGAAGTACCTAGTTTAGGTTAGCTTAGGTAGTAAGTGATGGGTGTACAATGTTCTATACTAGAAGTACCTAGTTTAGGTTAGCTTAGGTAGTATGTGATGGGTGTACAATGTTCTATACTAAATGTACCTAGTTTAGGTTAGCTTAGGTAGTATGTGATGGGTGTACAATGTTCTATACTAGAAGTACCTAGTTTAGATTAGCTAAGGTAGTAAGTGGTGGGTGTACAATGTTCTATACTATAAGTACTTAGTTTAGGTTAGCTTAGGTAGTAAGTGGTGGGTGTACAATGTTCTATACTAGAAGTACCTAGTTTAGATTAGCTTAGGTAGTAAGTGGTTGGTGTACAATGTTCTATACTATAAGTACCTAGTTTAGGTTAGCTTAGGTAGTAAGTGGTGGGTGTACAATGTTCTATACTAGAAGTACCTACCAGTAGTTTAGGTTAGGTTAGGTAGTAAGTGATGGGTGTACAATGTTCTATACTAGATGTACCTAGTTTAGGTTAGCTTAGGTAGTAAGTGGTTAGTGTACAATGTTCTATACTAGAAGTACCTACCGGTACTTTAGGTTAGCTTAGGTAGTAAGTGGTTGGTGTACAATGTTCTATACTAGATGTACCTAGTTTAGGTTAGCTTAGGTAGTAAGTGGTTGGTGTACAATGTTCTATACTAGATGTACCTAGTTTAGGTTAGCTTAGGTAGTAAGTGGTTGGTGTACAATGTTCTATACTATAAGTACCTAGTTTAGGTTAGCTTAGGTAGTAAGTGGTTGGTGTACAATGTTCTATACTAGAAGTACCTAGTTTAGATTAGCTTAGGTAGTAAGTGGTGGGTGTACAATGTTCTATACTATAAGTACCTAGTTTAGGTTAGCTTAGGTAGTAAGTGGTGGGTGTACAATGTTCTATACTAGAAGTACCTAGTTTAGATTAGCTTAGGTAGTAAGTGGTTGGTGTACAATGTTCTATACTAGAAGTACCTATTTTAGATTAGCTTAGGTAGTAAGTGATGGGTGTACAATGTTCTATACTAGAAGTACCTAGTTTAGATTAGCTAAGGTAGTAAGTGGTGGGTGTACAATGTTCTATACTAGAAGTACCTAGTTTAGGTTAGCTTAGGTAGTATGTGGTGGGTGTACAATGTTCTATACTATAAGTGCCTAGTTTAGGTTAGCTTAGGTAGTAAGTGGTGGGTGTACAATGTTCTATACTAGAAGTACCTAGTTTAGTTTAGGTTAGCTTAGGTAGTAAGTGATGGGTGTACAATGTTCTATACTAGAAGTACCTAGTTTAGGTTAGCTTAGGTAGTAAGTGATGGGTGTACAATGTTCTATACTAGAAGTACCTAGTTTAGGTTAGCTTAGGTAGTATGTGGTGGGTGTACAATGTTCTATACTATAAGTACCTAGTTTAGGTTAGCTTAGGTAGTATGTGGTGGGTGTACAATGTTCTATACTAGAAGTACCTACCAGTAGTTTAGGTTAGCTTAGGTAGTATGTGGTGGGTGTACAATGTTCTATATTATAAGTACCTACCAGTAGTTTAGGTTAGCTTACATGTAGGTAGTAAGTGATGGGTAAATATGTATTTGATGCAAACATGTATATTTTTGTACATCAGTGGAAGGGTATAGAACCAAACAGATAGTTTTATTTGCCATATCATTGTTATTAAATGTTTGTGATAAAATTTACAGAATCCTTTCTTGTACAATAATCATTTAAAACATTTTATCTACCATACAGGATCAGTACCTAGCAAACAATAAATTAATTCCCTCTGTCAGTACAGTTTGTATATCAAACTCAAAATACTTCTTCATTACCAAAGTAGGAAACATAGCCATGAGGAAGTTATGAAACTGACCTTTCTGTAGCCATACCTATGAATTCTTTTGTTTCTTATTTTCCTTTCTTCACTTTTAATGTAAGAAACCAGGAAAAAACAAAATCACTAGTCCAGAGCACATAGACTACTAAACATCGTATCTAGACTACCAATTATCAGTAGTCCAGGGAACGTAGACTACTAAACATTGTAACTAGACTACCAAATTAGCAGTAGTCCAGGACACATAGACTACTAAACATTGTATCTAGACTACCACATTAGCAGTAGTCCAGGACACAGACTACTAAACATTGTATGTAGACTACCAAATTAGCAGTAGTCTAGGTCACATAGACTACTAAACATTGTATCTAGACTATCAAATTAGCAGTAGTCTAGGTCACATAGACTATTAAACATTGTATCTAGACTACCAAATTAGCAGTAGTCCAGGACACATAGACTACTAAACATTGTATCTAGACTATCAAATTAGCAGTAGTCCAGGACACATAGACTACTAAACATTGTATCTAGACTATCAAATTAGCAGTAGTCCAGGACACATAGACTACTAAACATTGTATCTAGACTATCAAATTAGCAGTAGTCCAGGACACATAGACTACTAAACATTGTATCTAGACTATCAAATTAGCAGTAGTCCAGGACACATAGACTACTAAACATTGTATCTAGACTATCAAATTAGCAGTAGTCTAGGTCACATAGACTACTAAACATTGTATCTAGACTATCAAATTAGGGACACAGACTACTAAACATCATATCTAGACTACCAAATTAGCAGTAGTCCAGGACACATAGACTACTAAACATCGTAAGACAACCAATTTTTACTGTGGTAGTTTGTTAGAAATATAGAAGTCAATACGATGCAGTTAGACTTTAGCTGAGAGAGCTACATGTAGTTTGTCAGAATATCGACCAAATCTGACAACCACAAGTCTACATGTTTACATTCAGACCATGACTTCTGCTTCTATGCTAAGAACAATCCACAACCCACACTGGTCATTTTAATATCATTACAACACTCACTACCAGCAATAGAAAGATTTGTCATTATGTACATTTTTGTATAACCTTATTACAAAGTTAACTTATCAATAACTTATCAATAACTTATCAATAACTTATCAACATGTTGCAACAATACTTGTAGTTTATGTCTAACTGAAGCCTTGATAACCAGAGTAATATAAATCTAAACCATAACAAAATCAGTCATAAAGGTGAACTAAGGTCAAATAAGGACAATCTGTGACCCTTTGTGACCTATGACCTTGGCCTAAATAACATAGACAGGGACAAGTATTGTATGTACTATCACTGTCAGCAGGGTTTTCACTAACTCTTTTTTTTTAGCAGGAGAACTTTAACTATATCAGATGGAGAAGACAGCAGGGCATAACCCTACACTAGGTGGGGGTAAAATACAAGAGGGGATGAACTCCCTCTGGTAAGGTGATTTTGAACATTTTGAACAACTTCTGATGCCATTTAGTGCAATCTTTGAAAAGAAATGTGTCCAAAGTTGTTTTGAAATTTTACCTCATTTTCTCATTAACTGGAAACAAATATCAAAACATTTCCATTTCTAAAGACCTTTTCCTTCAAATTCCAGCCATGAAAATCTTATTAAAGCCACTCAAAACGCTGGCTGTCATCTATTTGTAAAAATATTCTTATTAAACATAAAACATCCTAGTAGCTAACAAATACTATACAATGTAAACTATGAAAGTTTTCACAGATTTCCCCATCTCTGTTTCTGTCAAAAAACACTGTATTGTTACAAAGTATGCCCTCTGCAAATGTTTCCTTCTATTGTTATTGTAATATCAAGGAAGACCAAGAGATTTTACATCATTTCCTCTGTTACTATGGTTACAACCTAAGTGATGACCCTGTTGACAGACCATACATCAAACCCACCTCATCTCACATCAAACCTTTGACCTGGCCTATAACTTCTCCAATGTACACATGTACTTGTAAATCAAATCTATTGCTGAATACCCTATACATTTAATTAGACACGGGAATGAAGACAACATACATACATGTAGGGTGCAACATAATAAAATAGAATCAGTGTTTATCAGTATTGACCATCCACAAGACTACTAATTGTAAAAATTGTTCTAACGTAGAAATAATATCATAGTCACTAGTGATTTAAGAAACATCCCACACACCCCACCCCTTCCACCCTCATGCCCATCTAATCCCCAGCATAAATACCATCTACAAATGTACTTGTACATGCAGTTCCTGCTTTTAAGATATGGTATGTTTTACGGCTGATATCCTACCCCTGTTAATCCTTGACATAAATTGTAAACATGTAATGTCATCTATATTAGCAGTTAGGGTGGATCAAATTCATTGCACTTTAATACTTGGTATATTACCCTGTCTTCTAATTCATGACATAACATCACGTAGGTCAAATATTGGAACACTATTCTACCAGTAAAGTGAATAGGGAAGTAAATGTCTATAAACTACATTTCTATCTGTTAATGGCAGAGTATCATAAACCTGCAGGTATAAATCACAATCTGAACTTTGACATGTCATTGTATTTTGATGTCATTGAAGGTCAAAGGTCACAGACATCTCAAGCTGTTGGCATAAATTTTTATCATTTGCCCCTTGACAATTAATGTATTACCAATGTATACAACAACTACTACTGTATCACTTCAAATTCTACTCTCCCTTTATATTGGTAAACAACACACTAGGCCCTCTTGTAATTTATGAAGTTTCCCTAAATACATGATATTATATACATAGTAACTAAATGTATTGAGTCGTCATGTAAATGTTTTCTCTTTAAATCTGGTAAAAGGGACACTGTGCCCTCTTGTAATTTCTGTTTTCTCTCTGTACAAGGCAACACTAACAGGGACACTGTGCCCTCTTGTAATTTCTGTTTTCTCTCTGTACAAGGCAACACTAACAGGGACACTGTGCCCTCTTGTAATTTCTGTTTTCTCTCTGTACAAGGCAACACTAACAGGGACACTGTGCCCTCTTGTAATTTCTGTTTTCTCTCTGTACAAGGCAACACTAACAGGGACACTGTGCCCTCTTGTAATTTCTGTTTTCTCTCTGTACAAGGTAACAGGGACACTGAGCCCTCTTGTAATTTCTGTGTTCTCTCTGAACAAGGTAACAGGGGTATTGAGTCCTCTTGTACTTTCTGTGTTCTCTCTGAACAAGGTAACAGGGACACTGAGCCCTCTTGTAATTTCTGTGTTCTCTCTGAACAAGGTAACAGGGGTACTGAGTCCTCTTGTACTTTCTGTGTTCTCTCTGAACAAGGTAACATGGAAACTGAACCCTCTTGTAATTTCTATGTTCACTCAAAACAATGTAGCAGGTGCGACAATCTCAGTAATTCTTGTGTTGAACCGGAACAAGACACTGTTATAAAGGTACAAAGCCCTCAGTAATTTTTGTGTTACTCTTGAACAAGGTAAGAGGAGCACTTAGCTCTCTTATAAATTCTGTCTTCTCTCCTAAACAGTTACTACAAATGTAGGACAGATTTGATACCTCCATGTTTTTCCCTGAATTCTTAGAATAATATCCGACAACAAATCATACACATTGTCCCATTACAGGAATGTTTTATCACATAGTTCACCATAGTTTAGCTCTGGATATATATATATATAAAAAGCACCCATACCATTGCTAATGACTATATAAAGTACAGAAAACAACTTTAGATCATGAAATGCAACCTACGTCTTGTGTATTCTGTCATTTCTTGCCTAACGTTCGCCCCACCATGTTACGACCCGAGTGAACATTAGACAAGAAATGACTGAATACAAAGACATAGGTTGAATTTAATGATCTAAAGTTGTTTTCTGTATTTTATATAGTCATTAGCAAGGGTATGGGTGCTTTTTATTCCCTAAAATCCACGCGAATCCGTGCGAATGAAATCTGTTTGCAGTCTTGCTAATAGGGAAGAAACCATAGTGGAGGGGAGATGACGAGTCGGAACCCTGCAGGGTACATATATATATATCCAGAGCTAACCATAGTACTGCTATCTCTGTTTAAAATCTTACAATGTAACCAAAATCGAACATTTTTTAATGTTCAATCTTTAATCACGAAAATATAAATGTATAAAATGAATACCATGACAATAACCTTTGACCCCAAATACATAATGAGGCTTGTAAACCTACCTTCCCGGTCTCTGGATATACTTCATTAATCGTTGTTTCACCTCATCATACGTCAAAAAAGCCATGTATCCTGAATGTGTTACAGCAAGAGCATTCCAGTTACGCAGTAGTGTATTCCAGGGCTGGAACAGCCGAGTAAATACGTCAAATTCAAAATTTGAAATGAAATCATTACAGGTTAAATCTATGGTTGATTTCAATGCCATTGCCTCCAGGTTTGACTGGATGGGATGATCTTGATGTAACATTTGTCGGAAAAGTTTCCATGGTACAATAATCCTGCAAGAAGACAAAAATTAGTGATCAAAAAGGATGGTAGATATTTCAAATAACTTTTCACTTTTAACAAAATTAGCATGTACTCTTTACTTCCCATACAATAGACTCAAAGTCATGATGGTACTCATTGAGCTTGACGTGCAAAGAGATTCAAAGCCACAGATAGCCTGTAGACTATGGACACAGATAGCCTGTAGACTATGGACACAGATAACCTGTAGACTATGCATGGACACAGATAACCTGTAGACTATGGACACAGATAGCCTGTAGACTATGGACACAGATAGCCTGTAGACTATGGACACAGATAACCTGTAGACTATGGACACAGATAACCTGTAGACTATGGACACAGATAGCCTGTAGACTATGGACATGTGCACAGATATCCTGTAGGCTATGGACACAGATAGCCTGTAGACTATGGACACAGATAGCCTGTAGACTATGGACACAGATAACCTGTAGACTATGGACACAGATAACCTGTAGACTATGGACACAGATAGCCTGTAGACTATGGACATGTGCACAGATATCCTGTAGGCTATGGACACAGATAGCCTGTAGACTATGGACACAGATAGCCTGTAGACTATGGACACAGATAGCCTGTAGACTATGGACACAGATAACCTGTAGACTATGGACACAGATAGCCTGTAGACTATGGACACAGATAACCTGTAGACTATGGACACAGATAGCCTGTAGACTATGGACACAGATATCCAGTAGGCTATGGACACAGATAGCCTGTAGACTATGGACACAGATAGCCTGTAGACTATGGACACAGATAACCTGTAGACTATGGACAAAGATAGCCTGTAGACTATGGACACAGATAGCCTGTAGACTATGGACACAGATAGCCTGTAGACTATGGACACAGATATCCTGTAGACTATGGACACAGATATCCTGTAGACTATGGACACAGATATCCTGTAGACTATGGACACAGAAATCCTGTAGGCTATGGACACAGATAGCCTGTAGACTATGGACACAGATAGCCTGTAGACTATGGACACAGATATCCTGTAGACTATGGACACAGATATCCTGTAGGCTATGGACACAGATAGCCTGTAGACTATGGACACAGATAGCCTGTAGACTATGGACACAGATAGCCTGTACACTATGGACAGATATCCTGTAGACTATGGACACAGATATCCTGTAGACTATGGACACAGAAATCCTGTAGACTATGGACATGTGCACAGATAGCCTGTCGACTATGGACATGTGCACAGATAGCCTGTAGGCTATGGACACAGATAGCCTGTAGACTATGGACACAGATATCCTGTAGACTATGGACACAGATAGCCTGTAGACTATGGACACAGATAGCCTGTAGGCTATGGACACAGATAGCCTGTAGACTATGGACACAGATAACCTGTAGACTATGGACACATATAGCCTGTAGGCTATGGACACAGATATCCTGTAGGCTATGGACACACATATCCTGTAGACTATGGACACAAACACTTTTTAAACATAACCAAATTTGTCAGAGTATAGCCCTGTCCCAATATGAATCGATTTTGAATAGTCGTGGTAATGGACATTGAACCAATTCAAGTTACACATGTAAATAGGTTCTAAGTCGTTTTTTCCTGTCCTAACTACGACAAGTTAAACATGTGTTGAACCGATTTTAATACTTTGAACTGAATCGAAACCACCCCCCTGAGATACTTTCGAACTGGTTTACAACCGATTTAAGGGCATATGGGGACAGGAGAACTTAATTCGATCCGAATCAAAACAGGATCAGAATTTGTGTGGGGACAGGGTTTATGTTATGCCCAAGGCATGTCAGACTTTGTGTGGGGACAGGGTTTATGTTATGCCCAAGGCATGTCAGAAACATACATATGTAACTACCATTCAATTTCATTGTTGATAGTATCACTTCTGCTCTCTGTGCTAAACATATATACATTATTATACTGTATAAACATACATATAGGTAAAAGTGACAATAACATATATGCATTATCATACTGTATAAACATACATATAGGTAAAAGTGACAATAACATATATATGCATAGTCAACCTTCTCTTTCTATTTTTAGTACATATACCGACAGTCCCATTTGACCTCCTACTAGAGAATTCAAGGTGCCCATTACTATGACAACATAATTGTCATTCAGTGTTTTATTTAAGGGCGGTAAGTAGGTAAAATCTACCGGGGTTCCCACATCATTTTACCGGGGTTCCCCACCTAAACTATGATACATTGCATGGGAAGCACTACCAGTTTTACCTCTTTCCCCCTTTCTGTTACCGGGGTTCCCAAACCTTAGCAAAAACACTGTCATTTATTGTAGTATTATTTCCTATTACCATGGAAACATAATTAGGACATAGAGCCTACTAATTAGATCGTTAAACTGGATATCAGGGGTGTGGAAACCTTAGACATTTTTTTGACATTGAGAACAGGAATTGCCAGTTAGATCAATGAGTGACCACTTCAATCTTCATTTTTTTCATTTATGATTACGTGAACCAACTTATAAATGTACAAATTGTATCTCTGTGTTTTATCATAATAACTCTCATCAAAACAAATGATGAATTTGTTAATCATTCAAGTAAAAAAAAATAATTCTACATTTCTTACACCATAACAAATTAAGCATGAGTTGGTTGTTAGTTTAAATAAATAAAAAATGTAATAAAAAGCAAATGCGGATATATATTTATATATGTTGGCAATACTTGCCACAGAAATGACAGTTAATCTCAAAAGGATATATATGAACAATTTGTATTTACAAATGTCCAAAATTGAAGAATAAAGTGTAATTTTTGACAATCTTACTAAAAGTTACTGTGATTTTATTCCTGACCTATCTAATCTTTTTTATTATTTCAATGCAATAGGATTTAAGAAATAGTCTCTGGGCTATACTGTCAAGGCAGTACATGTATGTCATTGTCAAGTTAGATAGCCAAGTCTCTGGACTATACTGTCAAGCCAGTATGTCAAGTCAGATAGCCAAGTCTGTGGGCTATAATGTCAAGTCAGTATGTCAAGTCAGATAGCCAAGTCTGTGGGCTATACTGTCAAGCCAGTATGTCAAGTCAGATAGCCAAGTCTTTGGGCTACACTGTCAAGCCTGTGTCAAGTCAGATAGCCAAGTCTCTGGGCTATAATGTCAAGCCAGTATGTCAAGTCAGATAGCCAAGTCTCTGGGCTATAATGTCAAGCCAGTATGTCAAGTTAGATAGCCAAGTCTTTGGGCTACACTGTCAAGCCTGTGTCAAGTTAGATAGCCAAGTCTTTGGGCTATACTGTCAAGCCTGTGTCAAGTCAGATAGCCAAGTCTCTGGGCTATAATGTCAAGCCAGTATATCAAGTCAGATAGCCAAGTCTCTGGGCTATACTGTCAAGCCTGTGTCAAGTCAGATAGCCAAGTCTTTGGGTTACACTGTCAAGCCTGTGTCAAGTCAGATAGCCAAATGTCTGGGCTATAATGTCAAGCCAGTATATCAAGTCAGATAGCCAAGTCTCTGGGCTATACTGTCAAGCCTGTGTCAAGTCAGATAGCCAAGTCTTTGGGTTATACTGTCAAGCCTGTGTCAAGTCAGATAGCCAAGTCTTTGGGCTACACTGTCAAGCCTGTGTCAAGTCAGATAGCCAAGTCTCTGGGCTATACTGTCAAGCCTGTGTCAAGTCAGATAGCCAAGTCTGTGGGCTACACTGTCAAGCCAATATGTCAAGTCAGATAGCCAAGTCTTTGGGCTATACTGTCAAGCCTGTGTCAAGTCAGATAGCCAAGTCTTTGGGCTATACTGTCAAGCCTGTGTCAAGTCAGATAGCCAAGTCTTTGGGCTATACTGTCAAGCCTGTGTCAAGTCAGATAGCCAAGTCTTTGGGCTACACTGTCAAGCCTGTGTCAAGTCAGATAGCCAAATGTCTGGGCTATAATGTCAAGCCTGTTTCAAGTCAGATAGCCAAGTCTTTGGGCTACACTGTCAAGCCTGTGTCAAGTCAGATAGCCAAATGTCTGGGCTATAATGTCAAGCCTGTGTCAAGTCAGATAGCCAAGTCTCTGGGCTATACTGTCAAGCCTGTGTCAAGTCAGATAGCCAAGTCTCTGGGCTATACTGTCAAGCCTGTGTCAAGTCAGATAGCCAAATGTCTGGGCTATACTGTCAAGCCAGTATGTCAAGTCAGATAGCCAAGTCTCTGGGCTATACTGTCAAGCCAGTATGTCAAGTCAGATAGCCAAGTCTTTGGGCTACACTGTCAAGCCTGTGTCAAGTCAGATAGCCAAGTCTTTGGGCTATACTGTCAAGCCTGTGTCAAGTCAGATAGCCAAGTCTTTGGGCTATAATGTCAAGCCTGTGTCAAGTCAGATAGCCAAGTCTTTGGGCTATAATGTCAAGCCTGTGTCAAGTCAGATAGCCAAGTCTCTGGGCTATACTGTCAAGCCAGTATGTCAAGTCAGATAGCCAAGTCTCTGGACTATACTGTCAAGCCTGTGTCAAGTCAGATAGCCAAGTCTCTGGGCTATAATGTCAAGCCAGTATGTCAAGTCAGATAGCCAAGTCTCTGGGCTATAATGTCAAGCCAGTATGTCAAGTTAGATAGCCAAGTCTATGGGCTATAATGTCAAGCCTGTGTCAAGTCAGATAGCCAAGTCTATGGGCTATACTGTCAAGCCTGTGTCAAGTCAGATAGCCAAATCTCTGGGCTATACTGTCAAGTCAGTATGTCAAGTCAGATAGCCAAGTCTCTGGGCTATACTGTCAAGCCTGTGTCAAGTCAGATAGCCAAGTCTTTGGGCTATAATGTCAAGCCTGTGTCAAGTCAGATAGCCAAGTCTTTGGGCTATAATGTCAAGCCTGTGTCAAGTCAGATAGCCAAGTCTTTGGGCTATAATGTCAAGCCTGTGTCAAGTCAGATAGCCAAGTCTTTGGGCTACACTGTCAAGCCTGTGTCAAGTCAGATAGCCAAATGTCTGGGCAAGTATCTTCTTACAAAACAATGTTTTTTAAGTGACAGCATTTGAGACTGAACATAAGTTTACTATAAGTATAAGCATACCCTATTATGGCTTGATTAATACAAGACTGTTTTTTACTATTATTACAAAGTAAAAGGAGGAATTCCTACAAAATAACAGATCTAACATTTCCACTACATGTAACATCCTTGGGCAGATCTAACAAGATTTGAACCACAATTGTGCCTCAGTCAACCCAGCTGTATAATTTGGGACCTGGTAGGATAGAGGTTGCAATGTGAATGTTTTAATCCTACATGTACATGTACATGTATGTGCTTACTAAGGCTACAATGGATTGAATGCTCCCTAGGGAGTTGAGGAAGTATGAAGGGCCATTGTGCCACTAAAAATCCATTGTTAATGCCTGGAGCTATCTGGAGAACAGGTGTATTATAAGTAATTTTTATTATTTATTATTTGAGTGGCCTACATACAAAAGTGCAAGTAATTTAGGTACAGGTACTTACATAGCATACATGTACAGTTGTAGTTAAGTGGTTATTGTAGTGTTTAGCAAATAAAACATGTTTCAGCAAGTTAACAATGTACATGTACTGAATGTGCAAAACAGCATTATTATTGTAAAAAGGTTCAAATAACACATAGAGAAATACATTTATTTATTGCAAAATTTTCTGTAATTTTGACAAAATGAGTGCTAACCTGTAAAGTTAAAAACAATATGTTGATGAGCTGAGCTGTTTTTGAGAGAACTGAGGGAATTTATCACAGATAATACTACTCGCGAGAGTTCTCGTTAAGTTTTACTTATAATGTCCCAACTTAACACAAATTTATCAAAAAGTTTGAAGTTTACAAAAAGTGACAGATCAACTAGAAATTTTGTCTAAAGTAATTTTGAAGGAGAAAATGCTATAACATATTAATCATTGTCAAACTTTTGACAAAAATGATGAAAAATAGCAATTTCCATACTACTACATGTTCACTAGAATTCAGACAGAAAGTGACAAATGTAGAAAAGTGTTATTATTTGATGATGAAGCGGTGTACAACAGATTAATTGATTGATATACATGTAAACTCTAAACAAGACCTACTGTCTACATTTTCTACCTTATACCATAATTGATGTATCCTCTTCTGAATCTGACAGATTATATCATTAATTCTTAATTTCCTTAGGTAATCTTTAAAAGTAATGATATAGGGTAATGGCATTCTATTTATCAAATATCACAGCAATCATTAGTCACATTCATAAAATGCACACGCAAAATTCTCATAACATTATTGTACTGACTTGGGATATTTAATAATTTTTTTACAGAAGGATATGGTACAGAATAGCACAGCACATGTACAGCACAGCAGTGTAAAGAACAATACCACAATACAGCACAGCACAATACAGCACAGCACAATACAGCACATCACAGCACATTAAATCACATCACAGCACAATACATCACAGCACAACACAATACATCACATCACAGCACAATACATCACATCACAGCACAATACATCACAGCACAAAACAATACATCACAGCACAATACTTCACATCACAGCACAATACATCACATCATATCACAGCACTATACATCACAGCACATCACAGCACAATACATCACATCACAGCACAATACATCACAGCACAATACAATACAGCACAGCACAGCACAATACATCACATCACAGCACAATACATCATATCACATCACATCACAGCACAGCACAATAGAATACAAGTAGTGTGGGTACTCTGGATATTTGCACCCATGCTTGCAGTGTTTTCTGCTGCACTTTCACTCACTAGCTACACTCATAAAAGTACATGTACTGTCACAGCATGGAAGTAGAACCCCAGGAAGGACAACTGGTCATAGATCAAAGGTACAGTCATCGCCTCCGCTGTTTGCTAAGAAAACAAGTTTCTTTTCGTAGTACTGAGGTGTGAACAGCAAGTTTTAAAGATCGTAACAAGCTTAGCATATTGATGGTCCAGGTTTTGTTCGGGTGTTCTCGACTATTATCGGTAGCGTCATGACGCATCATTGATCAAAACATGGCCATCGACAAGCAATTCTATGGCATGGCATGCGTGACTTCTGACTTTGACTATGAGGAAAATTCTTTCAACACGAACGATGCTGATACTATTGAAAGTGCTATTGTGGAAGAGGAGTGTTTTTGTGTATGTATGGGCCCGGAGTCGGGCTCAATGATAGCGTGTGACGGCAAAGGTTGTCCTGTTGTAAATAACGAAATGAACATAAACAATCGGGTGTGATCACAACATAAGGCGTAATAACCTTGAAAATCGGCGACTTTTGACAGCCACTTAAGCTTTGCAACAATCTGCAGCAAAGATATTTTGGTGTCATCGGAAAGCTTATAATCAGCGCTTCAAATTTTACTGAGACACTTCTTTCAGAGATTGTCGCGAAAAAAACGGTCGGGAGGTGGAATTAACTCACAAAAAATGGCATGGAAGTTAAAAATTTTCATAACTTATCTAGTTGTCGCCCGATTTTCAAATGTTTGGTACGACCAAGCTCGTAGTGACGCTATCTAACTACTGAAACACTCTGCGCAGTCGCATTGGCCCCCCTATTCAACTGCGCTTGCATAGCAACGACCCTGGCTTTTGGAATGCCTTAACAACAGAAGAAGGGCGTTCTTGAACCGCGGAGGCGATGACTGTACAAAAGGGACTCAACACAATAGAGACAAAGGGATTAACTTGGACTAAAACAAAAGATTTCAAATCGGATTAAGCCAGTTGTCCTTCCTGGGGTTCTACTGAGTAACTTCCATGGTCACAGAGAACACAAGCACTTGTACAAATACCCCTAGTTGTAGTACACCACACTTTACAAATAGCCCTAGTATGCCACACTTGTGCAAATACAAATGTACCCCTAGTAGTAGTACGACACACTTGTACCAAATACCCCTAGGTGTACGCCACACTTATACAAATACCCCTAGTACAAGTATGACACACTTGTGCAAATACACTAGTATGTCACACTTGTGCAAATACCCCTAGTATGTCACACTTGTGCAAATATCCCTAGTACCTCACACTTGTGCAAATACCCCTAGTACGCCACACTTGTGCAAATACCCCTAGTATGTCACACTTATACAAATGCCCCTCGTACGTCACACTTGTGCAAATAGCCCTCGTATACCACACTCGTGCAAATATCCCTAGTACCTCACACTTGTGCAAATACCCCTAGTACGTCACACTTGTGCAAATAGCCTAGTATGTCACACTTGTGCAAATACCCCTAGTACACCACACTTATGCAAATACCCCTAGTACACCACAATTGTGCAAATACCCTAGTATGTCACACTTGTGCAAATACCCCTAGTATGTCACACTTGTGCAAATATCCCTAGTACCTCACACTTGTGCAAATACCCCTAGTACACCACACTTATGCAAATACCCTAGTATGTCACACTTGTGCAAATACCCCTAGTATGTCACACTTGTGCAAATACCCCTAGTACCTCACACTTGTGCAAATACCCCTAGTACACCACACTTATGCAAATACCCCTAGTATGCCACACTTGTGCAAATACCCCTCATACGCCACACTTGTGCAAATACCACTTGTTACCAAGGTCTTCATGTATACACAGTGAAATGATAAATTATGGATGTACAATATTTGTACATTGTATATGTACATGTACATGTACAAGTATGCAACTGGGCAAAAAAACTTTGAATGTGAAATTATAAAAAGATTTTAAGATACACATGTGCTACATATACAGAAATGGAAATACATCTTACTATATATGACAGTACCCTATGAGTCTGACATGCGAGTGCAAGTGTGGTATACTCGGGGTACTAGTATTTGCACAAGTGTCTAAAACATTGCCCTACTTCTGTCATGATAAATAAACCAGCAACTTCTGCTAAAACATTTGTGAATTCCTGGAACCAGTATGTCATATTTAGCACAACTGAACGTCTTACTTTCAGTAGTGCTATAGGCA
Source organism: Glandiceps talaboti (assembly GCF_964340395.1). Classification (NCBI taxonomy): domain Eukaryota; kingdom Metazoa; phylum Hemichordata; class Enteropneusta; family Spengelidae; genus Glandiceps; species Glandiceps talaboti. Next base: position 26,515,999 of record NC_135557.1, on the reverse strand, counting down.
TGGCAAAGTGTGTCTGTCTGTGTGGATGTGTATGTGTGTGTGTGTGTGTGTGTAAACAGTCAAAAAACCCTGGACCGATTGCCATGATATTGTGTATTTAATACCCTTGGATGTCTAGTTGGTAAATTGTTCAATCAAAATATCTTACCACTGGTGTATGATTTGGGTCAAAAAATGTGACTTTGGGTCAAAAAACTTAAACTCAACAATTACTGGGCAGGTCACTCTGAAATTTGATGCCCAAACATGTGTAAACTCAGTTTGTGCCCCTTCAATGTTTGAAACAAATTTACAGAAAACATTTATTCCAGTTCCAACAATTTGGATTTGATATCATGGGAACTGTGTTCATGGGCCAATATTTTTCTACTGCGTTCATGGGCCAGTATTTCTCTACTGTGTTCATGGGCCAGTATTTCTCTAAGTACTGTGTTCATGGGCCAGTATTTCTCTAAGTACTGTGTTCATGGGCCAGTATTTCTCTAAGTACTGTGTTCATGGGCCAGTATTTCTATTAAGTACTGCGTTCATGGGCCAGTATTTCTCTACTATGTTCATAGGCCAGTATTTCTCTACTGCGTTCATGGGCCAGTATTTCTCTACTGTGTTCATGGGCCAGTATTTCTCTACTGTGTTCATGGGCAGTATTTCTCTAAATACTGTGTTCATGGGCCAGTATTTCTCTAAGTACTGCGTTTATGGGCCAATATTTCTCTATGTTCATGGGCCAGTATTTGAATTTTCTCTACTGTGTTCATGGGCTAGTCTTTCTCTACTATGTTCATGGGCCAGTATTTCTCTACTATGTTCAAGGGCTAGTATTTCTCTACTATGTTCATGGGCCAGTATTTCTCTAAGTACTGTGTTCATGGGCCAGTATTTCTCTAAGTACTATGTTCATGGGCTAATATTTCTCTACTATGTTCATGGGCTAATATTTCTCTACTATGTTCATGGGCCAGTATTTCTCTAAGTACTATGTTCATGGGCTAATATTTCTCTACTATGTTCATGGGCTAATATTTCTCTACTATGTTCATGGGTCAGTATTTCTTTACTATGTTCATGGGCCAGTATTTCTCTACTATGTTCATGGGTCAGTATTTCTCTACTATGTTCATGGGCCAGTATTTCTCTAAGTACTATGTTCATGGGCCAGTATTTCTCTACTATGTTCATGGGTCAGTATTTCTCTACTATGTTCATGGCCAGTATTTCTCTACTGTGTTCATGGGTCAGTATTTCTCTACTATGTTCATGGGCCAGTATTTCTCTAAGTACTGTGTTCATGGGCCAGTATTTCTCTAAGTACTATGTTCATGGGCTAATATTTCTCTACTATGTTCATGGGCCAATATTTCTCTACTATGTTCATGGGTCAGTATTTCTTTACTATGTTCATGGGTCAGTATTTCTCTACTATGTTCATGGGCCTGTATTTCTCTACTATGTTCATGGGCCTGTATTTCTCTACTATGTTCATGGCCAGTATTTCTCTACTGTGTTCATGGGCCAATATTTCTCTAAGTACTGTGTTCATGGGCCTGTATTTCTCTACTATGTTCATGGGCCTGTATTTCTCTACTATGTTCATGGCCAGTATTTCTCTACTGTGTTCATGGGCCAGTATTTCTCTAAGTACTGTGTTCATGGGCCTGTATTTCTCTACTATGTTCATGGGCCAATATTTCTCTAAGTACTGTGTTCATGGGCCAGTATTTCTCTAAGTACTATGTTCATGGGCTAATATTTCTCTACTATGTTCATGGGCTAATATTTCTCTACTATGTTCATGGGCTAATATTTCTCTACTATGTTCATGGGTCAGTATTTCTCTACTATGTTCATGGGCCTGTATTTCTCTACTTGCTGTTACAGAATCTCTCAGAATTGACAATGAAAGCCAACAATCTGAGAGTGCTCTTGAATTGATTTAAGACAAGCTATTAATCATAACTTTAAGTATTATAAAATATATCAAAAACATTAACAAGGTCAGATCTGTACATATACATAATTCAGTGTCACTGATAGAAGTGTAACATTTACATTTTTATATCATGTAATAAGTAATTATTATTACCTCACATACAATGTAGGCAAGGAAAATGTTCCAACAAAAAGTATGAGTATTTATAAAGTACCCTGGTTAGTTTACATCACACCAACTTGCATCTACATCTACATCATGTATATTGTATGACATTGGTTCTGTGGTGCTCAAAATACAATTCAAAACATTCCACATCTCCATTATTTTTTGACTGTCCAAAAATTATGCTTGAGGAGGTATAATTATATTATTCCCCAATATTTGGCTTGAATCAGCTGGAAAATACTTGTCTCGTGTTTGTTTTTGTCATTACTCATTTAGTGACTCGTAACAACAAGACCCCTTTGGTCACTTGTATTTTCTTTATGTCTGAGAGTTGATAATCCACAGTGTGTACATGTACCGTAGGTACAAACTCCTACAGTGGTGTTACTGTTAGTCATTTTTTCCCTAGACTTGTAGGGTTTTTTTTATGTGCAAACAAGTCATCCCTAGTAGAATGAGGATTAATTTAAAAGACATACTCAGTCGACATCATTTCTTACAACATGTACCAGTTTGTAACTATTTATCATGCATTAATGTCAATATTCATTATTTGTGATGACATGTAACATAAAATATTATAGATGGTTTGGCAGGCCAAACGTTATTATATTCATTTACATGTAACTTAATCATTCCTGGCACATAACTTGGAAAGCTCTGCAATTCAAGCATTTATGACACTTTGTCCAAGTTCAGCTTTTAGTGTTCATAATTAGTTATATCTTTGTTATGATGTCAAAGTTGGCCAACACATTAATAAAGTTTGTAAATTTATATTTGGAATATACATGTACATTTGTACATGTAGGGACCTCTGACTATCTGGTATCTTGATATTTTCCCTGTACGACACTGAGCCCTCTTGTAATTTCTATGTTCTCTATGAACAAGGTATTAGGGACACTGAGCCCTCTTGTAATTTCTGTGTTCTCTCTGAACAAGGTAACAGGGGTACTGAGCCCACTTGTAATTTCTGTGTTCTCTATGAACAAGGTAACAGGGACACTGAGCCCACTTGTAATTTCTGTGTTCTCTATGAACAAGGTAACAGGGACACTGAGCCCACTTGTAATTTCTGTGTTCTCTCTGAACAAGGTACATGTATGTAACAGGGACACTGAGCCCTCTTGTAATTTCTATGTTCTCTATGAACAAGGTAACAGGGACACTGAGCCCACTTGTAATTTCTATGTTCTCTCTGAACAAGGTAACAGGGACACTGAGCCCACTTGTAATTTCTGTGTTCTCTCTGAACAAGGTAACAGGGGTACTGAGCCCACTTGTAATTTCTGTGTTCTCTATGAACAAGGTAACAGGGATACTGAGCTCTCTTGTAATTTCTGTGTTCTCTCTGAACAAGGTATTAGGGACACTGAGCCCTCTTGTAATTTCTGTGTTTTCTCTGAACAAGGTAACAGGGACACTGAGCCCTCTTGTAATTTCAGTGTTCTCTCTGAACAAGGTAATGGGGACACTGAGCCCTCTTGTAATTTCTATGTTCTCTATGAACAAGGTAACAGGGATACTGAGCCCTCTTGTAATTTCTGTGTTCTCTCTGAACAAGGTAACAGGGGTACTGAGCCCACTTGTAATTTCTGTGTTCTCTCTGAACAAGGTACATGTATGTAACAGGGACACTGAGCCCTCTTGTAATTTCTATGTTCTCTATGAACAAGGTAACAGGGATACTGAGCTCTCTTGTAATTTCTGTGTTCTCTCTGAACAAGGTATTAGGGACACTGAGCCCTCTTGTAATTTCTGTGTTTTCTCTGAACAAGGTAACAGGGGTACTGAGCCCTCTTGTAATTTCTGTGTTCTCTCTGAACAAGGTAACAGGGGTACTGAGCCCACTTGTAATTTCTGTGTTCTCTCTGAACAAGGTACATGTATGTAACAGGGACACTGAGCCCTCTTGTAATTTCTATGTTCTCTATGAACAAGGTAACAGGGATACTGAGCTCTCTTGTAATTTCTGTGTTCTCTCTGAACAAGGTATTAGGGACACTGAGCCCTCTTGTAATTTCTGTGTTTTCTCTGAACAAGGTAATAGGGACACTGAGCTCTCTTGTAATTTCTATGTTCTCTATGAACAAGGTAACAGGGATACTGAGCCCTCTTGTAATTTCTATGTTCTCTCTGAACAAGGTATTAGGGACACTGAGCCCTCTTGTAATTTCTGTGTTTTCTCTGAACAAGGTAACAGGGGTACTGAGCCCTCTTGTAATTTCTGTGTTCTCTCTGAACAAGGTAACAGGGGTACTGAGCCCACTTGTAATTTCTGTGTTCTCTCTGAACAAGGTACATGTATGTAACAGGGACACTGAGCCCTCTTGTAATTTCTATGTTCTCTATGAACAAGGTAACAGGGATACTGAGCTCTCTTGTAATTTCTGTGTTCTCTCTGAACAAGGTATTAGGGACACTGAGCCCTCTTGTAATTTCTGTGTTTTCTCTGAACAAGGTAATAGGGACACTGAGCTCTCTTGTAATTTCTATGTTCTCTATGAACAAGGTAACAGGGATACTGAGCCCTCTTGTAATTTCTGTTAGAGTAGTGGACACTTGTACTCCATGATACAAAGTTGTATATACATATACATATACATGTACAATCTGCTACATGTATCTATATTTTCATTGTTATAAACAGGACTAACATTTTCTATAGCTAGAAATACCAAATAACTTTTTTGTCAATCTTAATCTGACAATGATTATGTTTTCGTTAAGGTTGGTATTAAGCAGGTAAAATCTACCTGATTATGTTTTCGTTAATGTTGGTATTAAGCAGGTAAAATCTACCTGATTATGTTTTCGTTAAGGTTGGTATTAAGCAAGTAAAATCTACCTGGTTCCTCTATCATAGTACCAGAATCCCCAAACAAAGTTATGGCATATTATATGGGAAACTATGCAACTTTTACACATTCCCCCATTTCTGTTACCAGGGTAACGGTTGCCCAACCTTGGCGAAAACATGGTTTGACATCTATGGCTTTAAAGCCTTAAAGAGCCATAATTAAATCCCAGGTTTTCATATTACCACCATCTTACAAGTTACATGTATCAGTGAAGCCGAGCATGCTCACATTTTGTATTTGTAGTCTGAGACCAAGTTTGTCTCTATCTCTACATGTATATGTACCACTGCCAATCAACTGTTTTTGATTTTGTTTTTGTCTAAATTTCCATCCTACACCAACATTCATTACCAACTACATGTATGAAGGTCTACTAGAGAACTGTTTTTACTCAAACTTGAATCCCTATCAAGGATGGTTCTTACTGGCCCACTTCATATTAAGACTAAAATTATGCATGAAAGTTGGTCTAGAAGTCTGAACAACAGAATAATCCTATGTAATCCTTGTGGCTCCACTGATAAGATAAAACTAATGTGATGACCTAGGATAAAAACATGGGCCTTTAACTCTAAGCCTAACTTCTTAATATGTATGCAACTAATTATATTTGAGTACATGTATGTACCATATATGTCAGTATTGATTTATGTCCAAACTATGGTTTACACCCATGTAAATCTGTACTTCCTGATTAAGTTATCAAATTACAATTATACTATAAATAATACTTTCTGTTTAAATTTGCTTTTAAGTGTGAGCATTCTCCCAAGTTGATTGACACTGTAAGTGACCAATCAGCAAGCAGTAACAAATCGTGTTTGGCTCAACAAGTAATTACTTGGAATATCAGTGGGGACTTAAAGGCCAGGGTTTCAATCCCAGGTTCTCACATTTGTGTTATCTTATCAGTGGAGACTTAAAGGCCAGGGTTTCAATCCCAGGTTCTCACGTAAGTATAGTACCAATCCATGATCATGATTTGTGCAGGACCAACTTATTCTGTAGCTGCACCAGACAACTGTTTTTCACAACAAAATTTTATCCTATACCAAACTTCATGAAATTTGATGCTTCATTTATGTGCAGATTTCTCTTGGCTTTATTGCTCATCCAGACACTACTAGTATCATAATCCCTCTATACATGTAGATCGAGGGACTGTCTTACCCCTAGATTCTGTTTTTTTTTCAATTGTTGTCTGATCGACCATCTCCCAACTTGTACTTAGTTACATGTATGTACAAACAAATACCCCCTAGGGAGAAAGAGGACCAACCTGTATTTAGTTGTATACAAACAAATACCCTATGGAGAAAAGGGACCAACTTGTACCTACAAACAAATACCCTTGTGCATTTTTGATCATTTTAGGGTGAAAAATTGTGAAATTTTCCGCACTCAAAAGTGCTATATTTTCTGAACGGATGAACCGATCATGAAAATTTAAAAAGTATTTTGGTTTTAAAAGTAACTTCTATCAGATGAAAGAGAAAACTTTAGTGTATTTCTAAGTTAAATTTTTTGTGTGACCCCCCTATTGAAAGAGGACCAGCCTGTATTTAGTTGTGTACAAACAAATACCCCTATGGAGAAAGGGGACTAACATGAACAAATACTTCCTAGGGAGAAAGAGGACCAACTTGCACTAAGTTGTATACAAACAAACACCCCTAGGGAGAAAGAGGACCAACTTGCACTTAGATGATAGCAATCAACACTTGATAAGCTAACACAGACATACATGTACACATAAACTACAACAATAGCAGATCAACCCTTGATAAGCTAACACAGACATACATGTACACATGATAAAGTACAACAATAGCAGATCAACCCTTGATAAGCTAACACAGACATACATGTACACATAAACTACAACAATAGCAGATCAACCCTTGATAAGCTAACACACACATACATGTACACATAAACTACAACAATAGCAGATCAACCCTTGATAAACTAACACAGACTTACATGTACACATAAACTACAACAATAGCAGATCAACCCTTGATAAGCTAACACAGACATACATGTACACATAAACTACAACAATAGCAGATCAACCCTTGATAAGCTAACACAGACATACATGTACACATAAACTACAACAATAGCAGATCAACCCTTGATAAGCTAACACAGACATACATGTACACATAAACTACAACGATAGCAGATCAACCCTTGATAAGCTAACACAGACATACATGTACACATAAACTACAACAATAGCAGATCAACCCTTGATAAGCTAACACAGACATACATGTACACATAAACTACAACGATAGCAGATCAACCCTTGATAAGCTAACACAGACATACATGTACTCATAAACTACAACAATAGCAGATCAACCCTTGATAAGCTAACACAGACATACATGTACTCATAAACTACAACAATAGCAGATCAACCCTTGATAAGCTAACACAGACATACATGTACACATAAACTACAACAATAGCAGATCAACCCTTGATAAGCTAACACAGACATACATGTACACATAAACTACAACAATAGCAGATCAACCCTTGATAAGCTAACACAGACATACATGTACACATAAACTACAACAATAGCAGATCAACCCTTGATAAGCTAACACACACATAAACTGAAACTATTGTTACAATACAATTTACATTGATACACAGCCCATTTCAAATTAGTGTTAACAAGCTCTGTTTGATACAAAAAAACAGAAACCAATCAGAAATTACACTTAAGACGATTGAATGAATAGTTTTTGTCTCAATATTATAGAAAATGAAATTAACTGACCACCTTGTAGACATAAAATGAACTAACCAGCCACCACCATCATGTAGACATCAAATGAACTAACCGACTACCAGTACCACCATGTAGACATGAAATGAACTAACTGACCACCATATAGACACCAAATGAACTAACCGACCACCATGTAGACATCAACTGAACTAACCGACCACCATGTAGACATCAAATGAACTGAACAACCACCATGTAGCCATGTAGACATCAAATGAACTAGTTTTTAACCAACCACCATGTAGACATGAAATGAACTAACCGACCACCATGTAGACATGAAATGAACTAACCACCACCATGTAGACATGAAATGAACTAACCGACCACCATGTAGACATAAACTGAACTGAACAACCACCATGTAGTCATGAAATGAACTAACCGACCACCATGCGATATGTAGCCATCAAATGAACTACATGTACATGTACTGCACTGTTAAAGTCATACATGTATGATGTAGAAAAGTTGCCAACATGTACTGAACTGTTAAAGTAATAATACATGTAGAAAAGCTGCCAACATGTACTGAACTGTTAAAGTGTAAAAAACAAATGAAGGTAGTACATTGTTAACTATGCTGTAAAGTGAACAAAATTTCTAATGCAATAATACATTTTTTGTATTTTTGCTCACTCTTATCTTTTTTTTTGAAAGTTACGCAAAAAAGACTGTGGTATTAAATAATCTATGTACAGGTCTTAGGTTTGTTTGGATTTATGTTATTTCTGAGTGTCAGGTAATCTTACATTATATCTTCAATTTCAAAAGTCCTTGGTTGCAAAGAGGCAAAATGACATTGATATCCATTCTGATAAGGAGTATACATTAAATGATACCCACGATACTTCCAAGTGTCCACTCATTGCAAAAGATACAAATCACTTATGCTAGGGAGTCTAACTCTTTCTATCCTGAGCCTAACCCTAAATAACTCCCTAACATGAAGACAAATGTATCCATTGAACAGTCGGTCCAGTTTTCTCCATTCTTGCAATCATAGTGTCTATGTTGCAATGAAGTGATACATTGTACCTCCAATAGTTCCAAGCTGGTAATACTAATACATGTACATGTGGGTTTAAGAGTCTATTAAAACATAGGACTTGTTTTAACAGTTAAAAAGGCAAAATTGTGTAGTAAATTTGTCAGAATTCATTACGTCTTCATAATATTAGTGTTTATTAACATGGACATGCACACATTTTAACAAAGCCACTCTCTAGTACCTGGCTGAAAAACTTGCTAACTACAGGGAATAATGTCTTGTACTCTATGCTGATGAGATACAATTTTATGTTTAAACATTAGATTAGAATAGAACTTGACATCCTATGTTATTCATCAAATAATTTCTCAATAATTGTACGTTGTCATCTACTAAATCTGGTGTTTTTCTTTACTGTAACTACTTACCTATTCATGTTTACAGAGCCTAACTAAGTCCGAAACTGAAAGAGTAACAATTTTGATATTTATATCACTTCAACTATCCTTTACTATATCATTTCCGGGTATGACTTTTGTAAGGAGGTGTTTCCTGTCGTGTACTTCCAAGGACAGAGCAGGGGTATGAGTTATAAAATCACCAAATACTGTTGACATGCACTGAACTAGCCCTTACAACTACGTACCTTGAACCAAAAGATTTTTTCCAGAAATCAGAAGCTTCGTTTTTCGTTATTCTGAAGTTCTCCCCTGCGTACAAACCATTCGGGAATATGGCTTTCAGTTCGGATAACATGTGGCTAAAAATCAGTGATAACTTTGTCAAGCTCCGGCGATACTGGGAGCCCTCCTCAAACATTTTCTCCTTGCCATCTTTAAAAAGTTTTGTCGTCTGTTTCGTCTTGCGGATCAGATTGTCAAGAAATATACGGAAATACTCGCAGTCATTCAAAAACTGTGGTTTGTCTTCGTTCTTCGACCAAATCAGTTTCAAATATTGATACGTATCGGGTAAAATGTCTAAAATATATGGCGGACTATTCTTCAAGTGCATCCTGGGATTTTGACAAGACTTGACAACTTTGTCCATTAACTTCCATGCTTTCTCCAACGTCTTTCTGTCTACTGACGGTCTCGGTGGAGCGACAGCGTCGGCAATACGAGAGAAGAAGCTGCCAGCTCCGCCAGGTTTTCTGCTGGCCGCCATCTTGGATTTACGTGCTTCCTTGTTTTCTTACCACGGGCAGGGATGGGCGTGGTGGGACACGTTTCCCACAAGTCAGTGCAATAAAGTTACAGAACACGGTAAAAAGTTTTTGTTTTCTTGATCTTCTTTGAGCTATTGAGGAGGGTTGTGTGACGTCACACATCCGCCCGAGACGTCAACGATTCGTGTAATTTTATCTGAAACAAAAATCCGCTGACAGAGTTGATCGTGTTTCGAAATCGACTCAACTCAGTTGCCCGGACTCGATATTTATATCCAAATATATGGTGTTGAATTATTAACTACACTGTATTTTAGAGGAAGTGGCGTAGCTCTCGCACTCATTGTACTTGCTTATTTGATATGATAATTGATATCTCCAAATTACACCGGAAAATATTAAATTAATTTCGTTTATCTACTAGTACTTTCCACACCCCTGTTGAATTGCTTATGTGTGTATGGTTTTCAATTATACAAATGACAAGCAGGAAACGAAGATGTTGATTAAAGTCTGAAAACTTGTTGACATTGTTCGCACCCCCGCACGTACCGTACCCTTTTGAGTTTGAACAAAGACCACCAATAAAATATATATGTACAGACGTGACCAGATATGTATATCTTTCAATGTATAGATGTGACCAGAGATGTACTAGTATATCTTTCAATGTAGATAAGTAAAAAAAAATCCATGAAATTTCTAATAATTAGTCTCGGTTCATGTGTCGTCATTTTCCTCTGACTGTTCGTACGCCCGTACTAAAAATCAACATTCGATCGGTATTCACAAACATGGACATTACAATTACATACTCTGACATAGACAAACACACGCGCACACACACACACACACACACACACATAAACACGCACGCACGCACGCACGCACGCAAACGCGCGCGCGTGCACACACAGAGACACAGACAGACAGGCAGACAGACAGACAGACAC